>NC_084646.1:19463788-19763788 GCF_019802595.1 Syngnathoides biaculeatus
GTGCAGGAAGTTCCATGGATGTGTGTAGTGGCTCAGCTGTATTTCAATCATAAATATGTGCATTGCGGACGTCATGCCCTCTGAATCATTGTCGAAGTAATTTTATTGAATGAATTATGGCATATTAATACTAATACCATCAGAATTATTGTATTTAAAAAAAATAGTGCACATAATGGAGAGCATGCAGCTATCGGCGTCAGGGAAGTGGATAGAGATTAATGAACTCTGTGGTCAAATCTAGGATAAGTCGCCAGCGCTTTTCACCAGCTCATTCAGAATTTAATAAACGTATCCCACTAACATTAATATACATCCATCCATTTTCTGAGCCAGGTGGAGCTAATTTCAGATGCAGCAGGCAGGGTACACCCTGAAGTGGTTGCCAGCCAATCGCAGGGCACTTGGACACAGACAGCAGTCGCACCCATAAATACACCTATGGGCAATTTAGAGTCTTCAATGAATGTTGCATGTTTTTGGGATGTGGGAGGAAACCTGAGTGCCCGGGGAAAACCCATGGAGGCACGGGGAGAACATGCAAACTCGGGCAGGACCGGGATTGAACCCTGGTCCTCGGAACTGTGAGGCCAACGCTTTGCAGCTTCTCCACTGTCCAGCCTAATAACAATAATTAAATAACACATTTTAAAATGAATTAACATTCAGTGTTCCAAACAAGTATAGATTAATGTGTCTTCTTCTTCATAGACATTTTCCAGTTTGAGACTATTCTGTGGAGTTTGCAAGTTCTTCCCATCTACGCCTGAGTGAGTTTTTCTCTGAGTTTCTTCTGTGTTCCCCCCGACAAAAACATGCATGATAGATTATTGAAGACTAAAACTGCTCGTAGGTGTTAATGTGAGTGAAAATGGGTGTTTTTTTAATGTGTGCCCTGTGATTGGTTGGCAACCAGTTAAGGGTCTACCCCACCTCCAGCCCAAAGATAGCTGGCACAGGCACCAGCACTCCTGGGACGCTTATGAGAATAAGACGGTCAGAAAATGGATTGATGGATGGATTATGTTGGTCTTGGATATTGGTGCCTGTGGTTTAACAAACTTTGTATTTCGCTTTGTTTCTATATTGACCTTTGCAATAGTCATGTTTTATAATAAATATGCAACAAATCATGACCTCATGCAAATTGATACTTTTGCATGATAAAAAAAAGCAATATTTCAATGATTCGAAAATTATCTAAGTATACCAAATGAGTTGTCAAAATAATGAAAAAAATGCCTTTCTTTTTGGTCTTGAACATCCATGCGCACGCCTTCAATCAAAAGCCATCCATTTTTCTTATGCCTACACATTACAGGTACATGAAGGGAAAATCTATCAGTTTAAAGCCTTTGGTAGCTGGAATAAGCCAACAGTAAGCCAACAGGTGGTTCCAGGACTGTTCTGCAAAAATAGTTGCGATATTTAAAATTTCCTATGGACCTGGGCAAAACCCAACACACTGAGTGAGTCTTTGTTGCTGAAATACACCCAGTGCAGACAGTGTATGGGGCGGCCGCTGATCATCACAGACAGCCTCTTAAAATACTAACATACACTTGTTTTGCAGTTGACAGTAAACTTCCTTCACTTTGTTGTCAAATGCTCCTTCAATAACTATTGTGCCATGATTTTGTGGTTCGATGAAAAAAAAAATACAGTTTAGTATATTTTATGTGGTGTCACAAAACCCAGTACAGAGTCACAGATTTTAGCCAGAGATATTTTCGTGGTGTTAATTGACCAACCAACCAACAGCGCTATGATATTTTAGATGCAGGGTTTAAATCTAACCAATTTCTTGAGAAGGATAGAAAATAGATAACTTACAAATGATGTGTGACCATCTGGAAAATTGATGTTTAAGTATCTGGCTTCATCCTTAATTTTCCATTCCATCATTCAACATGGGGGATCTGTAAAAAAGAGTAGACGGGTTTCAGTTGCAAGATTCGAGACAACCTTTCACCGTCATGGTGGTGTGGAAGAGACATTGTCTTGCCTGACCCTGGATTTCTCTGCTCAGTAGTCATCAGCAGGTCACCAAATGGGCTCAGACAGAAAAGGTCAAGTCAATTGGATTCACCAGACATGATGGATCCACTGCCGGTAGCTGGAAGTAGCAAAAGCAAAAGGACAATAACGTAGGACTTTAAATTGTATGTTTAAAAAAATTGCATTTTTTTTCAGTGCAAAATTTTAGCAGACCAGGTCGAGATCTGAGGTTTCACTAAACCTTGCCGGTTCCAAACAAGTTTCAGAGCATGTAATCTGATACAGTCATTGATTTTCTATATTGCTTATCCTCAGTGGGGTCATGAATATGCTGGAGACTATCACAGCTATCTTCGGGCGAGAGGCGGGGTAGGCTCTGAACTGCTTGCCAACCAATTAATCTGATACATTTTTATCAGGCAATTTTAATATTTATAGTACAATAGCAACTCATCAGAACCGAAAATCAATGGGAGGTCTGAGGTTTGTTTTCCCCTCAACTAGATGGGGAATGCTGATACTTAAATTGTGTGCCGCATAACAAGATGAGGTTTGTAATTGGGAAAAAAAGACTTTCACAGTTTTTCTATTTATCCAGATATTCCGCTTTGACCTTAAACCAAAACACAAAGAGGTTTGAAGTTGTCTAAAACACAACACGTCATTTGCAACCTAAGAAATCTCTTCAAGTAGAGAGAATGGATTCACCAAGGTTGTTCACGGCACTAATGCAACCCTTTTGAGGATAAGTGGCTTGGATGGATGGATAGATGTTCACAAATGGTTTATGGTTCTTTCCCATCCCAGTGTCCTTTGTGATTTAAAAGCTGTATCAGGTGGTCATGGGCAGAGAGAGTAACGTGCGACATTTACTCTGTTACATTCACTCAAGTAGCATTTTCCATAAACTGTGCTTGTTAGAGTACTTTAAATCCACCATGCCTTTTACTTTTCATTTATATAATGATGGATTGATACATTTACTCTGTTAAAATGATCGACATGCCAATCACTATTTTTCCCTATTCATTCTTGCA
The DNA here is from genome assembly GCF_019802595.1 of Syngnathoides biaculeatus. Classification (NCBI taxonomy): domain Eukaryota; kingdom Metazoa; phylum Chordata; class Actinopteri; order Syngnathiformes; family Syngnathidae; genus Syngnathoides; species Syngnathoides biaculeatus. The sequence goes on from NC_084646.1 coordinate 19,466,824, forward strand.
TGTGGGTGCCTATTTTTGGACTTTATTTTCGACTTCCCTGACAGTTTGACAGTTAACAGTTTATTAATCAAATGTTACAAGCATTGCTTACCTTAAATTGAATACTAGACAGTGATCAAAGTAAATGGAATGTGACATCATAATTGTTCAAAATTCAGTGCATGGACCTCTGCTTATTTTACCTTTCAAGCGAAAATACCCGTAATAGAACAAAAATGTGGCCATAGCTGAAAATGGTGATCTAAAAACAAATGCAATATTTGGATTCAGCACATCAAGATTGTCATAAATAAGCTAAAAAAAAAACCTCTGAAACAATGAATTTGCTGTTGATCAGTACAGTCTTTGCTGCTGTTTGAAATGTAAAAAAAAAAAAAAAATCCATGTTCACTCTGTCTACATAATTACAGTTTGGCATTGAAAGGAACAATCTGATCTGACAACTTAAAAACAGTTGTTGTTTTGAAGTGAAAAATTGAGTTCTTTGTAGAGGGTTAAAAAAGGATTGCCTGTGGCCACTATTTTTCTAAAAGTCGAACTCAAAAAACGCTCGTCAGCAATTTGCCTCTAGAAAGCCATCAAATGTGTGCTGGAGAGGCATCTGCCTCGTATGTTCAGCATCCATTTCTTCAGAGAGCTGCTCAAGCAGACGTAAATTGATGGCAAGTGCTTTGATGTGGTTGATAACTTGAACCACATTTTGGGAAACACAGTTAGCTCAGGTGAAAGTTTTTTGTCTCTCCAGCATTTCCCTCTGGATAACAGCATGTCCATTAATTTTCAAAGGCAGCCTACTTGATCCATCCTGTCAGATTGGAAACTATCCAGTCTAGCCGCTCCATGTGTGGATACTCCAATAAGGACTAATAGTTGGGCAGCGGTGGCGTTGATTGGCACAAATATTTCACACAACAAATCCTCAAGAATATCCTTTTGAAAAAATTGTATCACAAAATCCAATATTGTCTTGTTATCAGCATCAGTAGATTCCGCCACTTAAAGTGCATACCTCAGTAACTCGCGTGTCTTTCCTCTGTAATGATTCCTCTGTTACTTCATCAGTTCTTCTTGTTACGAGCCAAGCTGAAATAAGTTATTTTATGACCTTTTTCACCACATCTCCTCCAAAAAGTTCACTGCAAATGTCCTTGGCACCATGCAGAATCAATTCTTCCAAATGGTAAAGCGCTTCTTAGCTTCAGCAATGTGATCCGCAACAAAGGATGATACCTTTAGTGCAGACATATTTATTCAAGTGGAGGCTTTCAATAACTGTTTTAACATTCATGTTCAGATTGTAAACAATGAGCCAAAGCATTTTTGAGGACTGTCCTCATTGGCTAGTCGGACGCCACGAATGTGTGTCACTTGCTGCAATGAACCTGTAACTTGGGTCGAAATCTTCGTATGGTATTATCTTAAAAGCAACTTCACTGATGTAAATCCCGAAATCTAAAACGATACCAAGACTGTCTGTCTTATTTCTTGCCAAAACTAACCTGATTACGTGTAAGAAGGAAAAAAAAAAAGACTACTACGGCTGCAATGTTTTGTCATGTCACGTGTGAGAATAAGCGTGATGAAAAATGGATGGATGGATACTGGTTAGTGCCTTGATCAAAGGCACGTTGACAATTCTCAAGGATTAGATCAAACCCTAACCCATTTATTTGCTCTTTTTATGTCAACATCAGTAGCTGAATTGGGAATCTCTGGTTCTCAATGCTTAAAATAATAAATTATATGAAAACGTAATGCAAGTAAAGTGCACATTAATCAACTAAGAGCAATAAGTTGGAAAGAGGCTGCTTTATGGTTTACAAAATATTATTATTACTATGATGTCATTGTAATTTAATTGATTTGATTTATTTATCACAATATTTCTTAATTATTTTTTTAATGTATTAGCTTTCTTTAAATAGCTCAATGGAACAATTTGTCCTCTGTTTTTGCACACCAATCATCAAACCAGACTACGTACACGCAAGCAGATATTGTATGTTATCATAGTAATATCATATGTCAAAGAACAAACAGCTGAGGTTAAGGGGTTGAGTTCCTTGCTCATGGGCATCTTAACAGTTGGGAGGAAGCAAACTAGCATTTTCCACAGCTTGACTCCTACCGTGACCCCTTGTTTCCAAAGACCTTACAATTTCAATGCCTTTACAAATGGCCTACTGGGGTCCTCAAAGTACTCTTCTCTGAACATTAATCCCACCTGGGCTGCAGATGGAAGCAACCAAATCCTAAATATTACATCACCAGGCGAAACTGAGAAAAAAAAGGGCTGATCCATAATTTCGATCAATAGTGGAGAAGGGAATATTGTCACTCAATGCCCACTTAATGGTAACATTCTCATACTGGTGTGTCTCATGGACAAAACTAGCCAGTAGTCTGTGGGCTGATGGGGTCTCAATCTATAGTAAAGAGGTAGAGACTGGATAGTTCAAGTCCTCTGATGGACCAAAGGATCCAGACTAAACCAGGGATGCTCAATATTGAAGTTGAACTGATAAGAGGAATGTTCATCTTCTCATTGTCAGCGCTGGATCCATTTTGATTAAAATACTGTATGGATTGCATGTGAAATGTCACCAAAACTTGGACAGATAAAGACAAATGCAAATGATTGATCATCCATCATTGTTTGTAAATAAGATTTTCTTTTCGGATTTGGCATTTTGCTCAAAATACATTGAAATACAATGCCAAAAATCCTGTGCAGTTTTGACACCACATTTCCATAACAACAAAATAACTCTAACCGGAATGTGTCACCAAGAAATCATCCCTTGGATCAGTATTTTGTCCTAAAAAAATTATACGGCACCCAACTGATTTTCGCAGCACTTACATTTTTTAGTGTCAGCGTTATACTGATATGGGCGAGAGGTCAAAAACATATTGCCAACTGTCGGGAGAAAAGAATGAGCACGTAGACTGCATTGTAAAAGACAGGTGGCTTCACTTACTGTTTCGAGCTAAAAATGTGACTTTAAATACCAACTGCATGTTTTATAGCCTATTGCACAACTTTCAGTGAGACTTTTGTGAGAAATAAATGTCACGTAAAAATAAGAATCTATACATGGTATGGTAATTGCTTTCGCCACTATTCTCCAAGAGCTTTAGATGAATCAAACTATAAACTACAATGGGTGTCCAATGCTTTTGGCTGCATCATAATTCTTTGTGATCACGTCCTCATAAACATACAAAGATTTACCAGTATGCGAGACCCCTGTGATTCACTGCCACACACCTCTCTAAATATCTACAGAAGTTAAGGCTCAACCCCTTTTGGCATTCAAGCTAGAAGCTTACAGATAAACTCAGCTCAAGGGGGAATCCATCAAATGTCGCGTACAAGAAGCACCTGTTGAAGGAGGTGAGGCGAAAGTAATGGCGACCATATCGTGAAGGCGCAGGTTACAAAGGGTTATTTTGGTGACATGAACATGAAAAGTGTTGTCAGAAACTGCCACAATGCAAGTGTGTGAGTGTGTTTGTGCATGTGCAGTGACTGCTGTGAGTAATAGCTCCTGTCTGACAGGACCCTGGGAAATGGAGTCAAAGCGATCGATATGTTATAATGTTAACAACGATTACCTCTCCATTGTGCCGTCCTAGACAAATCTATTAAAGATCCATCCCATTCCGTCATCGCCATCCACTGCCAGTAGCATTGTCCCAGATAGCAAGAGGAGGAAGGAAAAGAACAGCCAAGCAAGAGAGATGGATCCTGAAATACAATGCAGGTCGGCAGAATTGTAGCTGAAAGAATTTGTTCAATGACAGCTCTTGGTAAGCTTTTGTTGCGCGCAATCTTTGATCAATATTAAATTGAGACATTCATCTCGCAGCATTCACAATTATTATCACCAGCCATAGTTTAACATTGGTAGAATAATGTTTAGACAAAGCATAGAGTTGTTTAAAGGTTGTTTTAGTGAGGCTAAAAGGTGGCTTTGTCCAAAGTGGAATGATTTAAAATCCAAGGGACCAATCGGTGAACTCGCATTCAGGCGACATTAAATGGCTGAGTGGGACTTGCTATGAAAAGTTATTGTTTGAGAAAAGTGCCGGCTTAAACACTTCAGCCTGTCGTTATATCTCCTGAGAGGAAGGGCTGGGGGGTGGGGGTGGTGGGGGCAAACATTTGTCATTTCTTTTCTCCAAGGGCTTTGCATTTGTGCGAGTGGCCTTTCAATGTAGGATGAGCGTCAAGAACAGCAAATGCTGACCATGTCTGCTGGGCGCCATCTGCAATTTTCATCACCGGGTCACGTCTAAGCATCTCACATCTTACAGCAGCATCGTCAAGATGTGGATAAAGGAGGCTCAAAGCTCTCCTCCTGGTTCAACTATCACCCACGCCCATGAATATTTACACAAACTGTGCCATCAAAATATTTATACATAATATAATATATATAATTTATTATACGGAGGGAAAAAGGCAGTTTGGATTAATGGTGGGAATGCTTGGTCATCAACAGTGTTGCCTTGACTTATAAGTCCCCGAGTTCACAAGTTTTTTGAGTTGCGAGCTAAGTTGTGCCAACCCCACTTCAGCTCCTGGCATCATTCATTAAGCCACACCCCTTAAAGTGACACACACAACAATGAATTTGTTCCTGTAACTTTCACCTTGTCCCAACATAGTTATTACACATCATAAAACCAGTTTACTTCTTCCAAAGAATACAGACTAATATTTTGTTATTAAGAACAAATAAGAATAAGCCATGTTTTGGGGGATTGGAACGAATTAATTGAGTCATTTTATCTCACTAAACATTAATTTTATATGTGTGTTGTGAGTTACAACATTGGTCAAATTGTGTTGGCAAACATAAATCTGCCAACACAACACAATTAATTAAACTCGTAAGTCAAGGAATCACAGAACTTCAAAGAATGGGGAAAAACCTGCAATACTGATTTTGTATTTCCTCAACTTGCGCACTTCTTGCACTCTAATAGAGGCTATTCTCCAAATTAATTGAAGACTGTGTCATGTTCATTTCCTTTCTTTTATTTGTGAGAAAATGTTCAGCATGGTCCAATTGGCTGGTGAGCAGTTCAGGGTACAACCAACTCCTCCTCCTCAGCTGAGATACGTGGCAGCATTGCATTTCAGTGCATCATCTTGGCCCAAGACGAAGCTATCTTCAAAGCCTGACCCTCTCTACTGTGACATAAACTGCACCGTAAACTGGTTTTTAATTGACCTGTTATATTTGATCTTAAATCAATTACTACTTTTGCACTTGCGTCCTTTGCCGCACTTGCCCAGTGTCAACACAAAAGAAATTTATATCATGGTACAACCACAAGCAAATGTTGACACACCACTACACACAACTTGGTTTGGACTGTAGATCCAGTGCAACCAAAGCAACTGTACATTCTGACGTATTAAACTCATGTAAGCACCACAGAGATACATGGAAGAGATCCGCTGCCGTGAAAGGACACCAGCCCTCTTGTTCCTGTCCATTACGACCCCCCAAGCTGTGGACACAGATCAAGTTCTGCTCTCAATGCACCCCACACCCAATCCTTCCTTCCAGATGTGGATTTGGGAGCATCTTGGAACATCAGAAATGTGTGCTTGTGTGTGTGGGGGGGTCACACTTCGATGTCAGCAATATCACACCCCCAACTCTTGACGCGACTGAGCTGTCAATGAGATGGATAGGCATGTGATGCAGACATTAATGCGGAAAGCGGAGGAGATGTGGGAGTTGAGGGGGATACTGGAGGAGCCACTTGTTCACTTAAATGCCCCCAGGAAATTATTATATATTGATGTCTTCAAAAATAACCGAACACTTTATTAGGTACATCCTTCACAATGTACAAATGCAGTTTGTTTTCCAGATTCCAGTGCTGAATAAGTTAGCAAAACTAATGGGTTACATGTCTACCTAATGTTAAGTGAATGCTACCACCCTCAGTATCTCTGAGATTTCCTCATTTACAGCTTTATTACAAGGACTGTATCGAATTCTTGTCAGCACACTAAAGGTTACTGACCTCCTTGATATGACTGATGATGTCATCAAATTATGACCACAAATCAACATATAGTTGGAAATAACTCTTTTGTGTATTGATTGGCCTGCTCAAACGTTAATGGACGTGTTAAATAGAGTATGATGTTGCTTGTCCTGAGTGGGTCAACTTATCAGATCGTGTCTTCACACTAACACAAGGAAACACTTGGAAAAGATTGAGGCATGTTGTTGTAAGTCAATACAAATACCCAAGTGGCAACACATACAGGAGTTTATACCTCCCTATTGCCACTTAGATATTACGTTGACGACAATAACGTCTCCAGACAGCTCCTGTGGTTCTGTTGTTACTTAACATGTGTCAATTTCATCCCAAAACTGGATCATCCCTGCACATCAATTAGTGGTAATTTATGTTCAGGCGAGAAGTCATGGTGAAATTCCCATCAATAAAATATTACCGGGGGTGTTAAAGGTTACCTGTTTGAGGACACCTCTTAGGTAGTTTTCATCACAACCTTTGAATTATTTACATTTTAACCTATATATCAGGTTAACTGTCACTTATTTATTCCTTTTAAAGGCATAATTCAAGTTTAGTTCAGAGGTTTAGTATGGAAAGCGTGTAAGGGCCATCTAAAATGTGTATTCACAAGACAGATTTGCACAAACAGAGGCAACAACATTCTCGGCACACATTCGTGCAGTCGCACTCACACGGTGTTGAATGTAACCTCTACCCTGTTGTGCTACTCCCACATAACTGGCCAAATGAATGTTTAGTGCACTGGAGCTAATTCAAAACATTACAGCGTGTGGACACACTCACTATATATATATATTCATTTAAAAATGTTTCATACACAGACGCACGTACAGGTACACACACATACACATGCCTGAGGGATTATTTCACCCACCCAGGGTGAATCTGCTGAATGTGGTAGTATAACATATGCTGTCTGGGTGTCAGAAGATGATTGTATAATATTTGAGTTTCAGCCTAAAACATGCAACCCTTAACAGTTGACGCAGTCAATTAGGTGTCGCCTCACAATGAACCACTTTGTATAACAGAATAATACCACTGGCTGTGGTTGGAATTCAAAGGTATGATGTGCTTTATAATCAGTTTTCGATGAACTTTGATTATTTGAAGGTTTGTAAAGAGGCCAGGAGAGGACAGGTGGGTGCACTGCTAGCAATAGAACTGAGACAGAGAATATCAGCTTTTCTAGACGTACACGGAATTGCTTTCATGTGAAAGTATGCTCAGGGACGGACCTGACGGGCTTCTTAGAATCCATCGCTTCATTCATGTTAAACAACACCACATGCAGTCAGGATGGTGTTTTTACACAAATGATACTAGCTAAAGCAATTACTCCGTGGAGCAGTCAGGTCCATCTCAAAACATCTGACAACCTCACTGATTTTAAACAATGAGAGTTGTTTGTTTCTATTGTTTACTTGTCTGCTTAGACAAAATGAATTGTCATTTACCACAGCAAATTAAATTTTAATCTCTGAAGCTTGAAATTGTTCAACTGGCCTGTTATTGACACAGAGGTGTAAGTGAGAAATGATTAAAGAGGTTGCCCTTGTTCTTTCTTTTACTTTTTCTTCTTCTCAACATCAGACGAAAATTGGTTGTGATGCGATTACAATTTCGCTTCTATTTTCTCTCAGAACACAAATTTTACAGGTTTGGTAGTTAAGCTACAGTATATCTTTTTGAATTGGCCCGTCTGTCTCACTAATACAAAATCTTGTCTGGAATCTTGTGGAAGAATAACTAGCCCCACTATGTACTGTATATTTCATGCAGAAAAAAGAACAACGTGGTCAGCCCATGTAGTGCCTCTTATTGAAATAATTAAACTCTCCAGGGCGTTGGATTTTCACCGGTCGACTTTCCGCTCCCCGTCTTTTAAATGCCTTAATTGGCCATTAATTTGTGCGACCAAAAGACTCTTTTGTCGGGGACACATAAAAAGCTAATGCTCACTTGGTTAAAAACAGTGGAGCTCTATATGCCACAGAATGCTCCAGTGCTGCTCAGCTCTCCGATGCCACCCGCCGCCCACCTCCCACACCCTCACTACTGCAGATGTGAGCTAGTGAGACTTTTGATGGTGAGAAGGAGCATAGCACTGGTGCTGAGACCAAAGGTTTCTGGACCCTTAATTAGCAATGATGGTTCACAACTGAAGTTTGGAGGTCTCCAAAGCTGAAATCCCCTTCCTTTATTGTGTTGTGCTTCAACTACTTATAATGAATGGGCATTCTTTCCAAAGTTGGCAAACTAATAAATATTTCTTTTACTTGAAAGGTCTCAAATGTTAATGATTAGGAGATGAAAATAATATCCCACTGTGTTGTTGAGGAGCAGTGTTGAAAATGTCAAGCAAAGATAAAGTGAGCATATTTTGCTGATATTTTGGTTAAAGGTGGTTAAGAAAATACTCTTAAGAGTTTGTAATATGTAAACCACCTTGTGGTTTTCAATGCCGGGGCGATTGACTAAGTGGGTGGTTTTAGATTAGAATTTTAGATTAGAATCTATTTTTCCTAGCTCAAGGCGGGAGGAAAATACTTAAAGTGATGGAGGCAATGATCCAGCAAATATTATCTCCCAGACTAGTAAAGTCAGAATCATCAATGGTGTGAAAACGAGGAGATAATAAAAGCATGTGCAGTGAACTTCTTGGTTGTGACAAACCTTTGGAATTATATGCAGCCTAGGCACTTTAGTAAACATACTGTATTACATCGGTCATGATATGACACTGTGAAGCACTGTGAAGTAAATATCCATCAATCCATCTATCTATCCAGCCACCCACCCCCAGGCTATTGTAAAAAAAAAAAAAAATGATACATGTGCAACACACACACACGCACACACCCACACATACATGCAAGGAATGATCCAGTCTTCTGATAAAACCATCATCAGAATGACACACAAGGACAACAATGATCCATATTCCTCAACCAAGAGTAATAGAGACCAGCACAAACCGTGCAAGAAGGATCGTCTCTTTACAATTTATTCTAAATACAATTATTGGAAGTCAAATAATGGCTCAAAGGAATGATTGGTAAGGTTTCAGTTAATTTTGTAGCCATGTTTGTGTAAACACTAAAGTCTTTGTACTTTGTATACATAAATCACCTACATTGACAAGTCTTGTTTCCTTTTACTTCTTCAAGATATGTCATCATGACCATCATGTTACCATCTTTTCATCCAGTTAGGCATCCATATTTATATAGTAGTAGTATGAAAAGACACGAGTATATCATATCCCGTCTGGAATAAAGAGCGGGAGAGAAACAATCTACAATCTTCTGTCGTTCCTTTAGGGAGTATTGGAATTTGAGGGGAGAAAACTATGCCTTATGTAAGTAATGATCAGAGGAATCCATAACATTTTTCTCAAAGTCAGACTAGGTCAAAAAAGATCTGGTCAATAATATGGGCACTTTTCCGGGGTGGAATTGGTCGAAATATTGAATTTGCTCAAATTTATGTCCAGAAGCGATTCTTTCTCTTGCTTGGTCTGGTCACCACAGGGCTTGAAGGACTGCTTGAAAAGGGACAAATGAGTCAGCAAAGTTCACTGCACATAGTAATGATTCAACATTGGAAGAACTTTGGCTCAGTTCTAGTATGCCACTTCCTTAGAAACAATAGGAATATGAAATATAAACTAAGAGTGAGTATGTCTCCCCCCTCCCAAAAAAAAAATCTTCTTGAACACATTTTGACATATTAGTACATTTCTCTTCTGGTCATCAATGAGAATGAACTGTTACTGACCTTTAGCATTACCACACAGCTGATGGTTGGAACATCTGTGAACTAAGGAGTTTTGTGGTCATTTGTAAATACAAAACAGAACACCTTTGTTCTATTGATTTGTCTTTATCTAATTAAAAAAAAAAATGGAAAAAAGGACTCCAAGAGCATCAGTGAAGCCTTCACTCACCAAATAAATGTTTGTTTCCAGTTCTGCAGTGGGAAAGTACTAGAGATTTACAATGTAAACAAATTTGCCTGATTGTAATTGAATTGGGTTGAAGTGATTTAAGCCATGACATGTATGCTCTCTTTTCGTTTGCTCATGCACCTCAGGATCAATAAACGTGGAGGAAAATGTCAGTTAAAATTCAGTGAGAGTTGTGTTCAAGAAAACCACGAGGCAAAAACAATTTTACATTGAACAAGGGAGATCGTGGTCTTATATTTAGATGATTATTTCAGGTATTTGCTGAAATTAAAAATACTAGTAATGTTTATTGGAAACATAATTAAGTTTGAAATGTTCCCGGTGATCCTAATGTGGATTTTTTTTAAACTATAGCGATATAGAAATCAAGAAGATGAGCCAATGGGAAAATAGTGGAATGTAGAGGAATAATCCATGTTGGAGAAATGATAAAAACAACAGTTTTGTCTTGATACAATTGCATCAATTTTGACTGGACCCAGAAGCACGTGGAGGCTGAACAACTTTGTGAAGAATGGTTGATTGAGAAGAAAATCCAAATATTTGTATTTGTAGTATGTATTAAACTCTGGACTTCATTTCCACAAGAAGAAGACACTTGCCCCATTCAAACACGTAGCTCCATCCCTGAGTCGTCATGGTAACAAATTCCACATTGAAACTGCAATAAACTGGGCGGGGAAAGTTGTCACTCATTATCATGAGAAAGCACTGCCTCACCAGAACAAGTTAAAAAAAAAATAATGCAATTCTTGATCCTTGGGGTGTTTTGCCAAAAGCATGTCACAGATTTGTGAGGCTCTTCCACAGTTTTCACAATGCGGGTCTGCAGATTGCTTTAGAACAGGGACAGACAATTCAGCATATTGGTGCAAGAACTGAGAGTTTTCAGCCATCTGGTTGTGTTTGATATTCTTTTAAATTGGAACTGAATTATGAAGACAGGAATACCGGCATGTCATCACTCTAAGGCCAGGCAAAGCTGTGACCTGTTGTTGTTGTTTGTTGTTCTGGCCCACGTGTATTCAGCGTGTTTATGTGTGTTCAGTCCACACGGACACAAAAATTGGGTTGCACATGGTCCGGCCGGACCCTCGTGCACACGGGTATGGGATAATGATTAAGTTACATCGACCACCCCACAACCTGGGGACACACGGATGGGGAATTCAGCTGCATTAAGAGACCGGAGAACTATTTTATTGGTGGAAACAATTTAGATCACATAGAGTATACTTGAGGATTGCTAAGGTGGGGTTACACCTGCTAAAAAATGTCCAATGTATTCCTAACATTAAGAGTGAATGTAGGTCAAAGCGTGATGGAAATGAGTTTTTAAAAACGGTCCTTGTGGGAAAAAAAGTTCTTTTTATATTTTTCAGAAGAGCTGAGGGTGGTTAAAGAGGCACATGCTTTTATATTGCGCTGCGCTTTGGTTGGCAAATGATATGAGATGACAATGATATGAGCAGAAATTTACAGTTTAGCATTAAAGGCATTCATTTTGACATTTAAAAGATGAAGATGAATCAGAGAAATGTGTGAGATTCACCATTTATTTTGACTTCATTCAAAGAATGAAAAAGATGAAGATAAATAGCTGTCAGATTGTGAGGAAATGGGAAATAGAGATAGATGGGTAGAAATAGGGAGCGAATTTGTGACATCGCATTGTGAAAAGAAAGTGATGCAGATTGAGCCAGTGTGGGGTGGAGGAAGAGGAGCGAGGAAGAGTGAGGAAAATCGAGAAAAGAGGGGAATTGAGAGGCTGCATAGCAATTTCTTCTCCAAACTGACAGGGCTTGACGCTCAACTAACAGGGCTGTTTTGACAGGTGTCAGATGGTCCGTATTACTATTTCACCGCCAGACCCTTGGGACCCGGCTTCACAGGCCACAACGGCACTGACCAAGATGAAAAAAATAAAGAAAAGTGCCATGGCTGCCTCTGTAGCCGGCTGGCTCTGCACTCTCCCACAGTCATCTGTGGTCATCTGCTGCATCATGGTAAAAGCCAAGTGTGTGTGTGTGTCTGTGTGTCTTCGTGTGTATGTGCTCATTTGCCTTTCTGTCTTAGGGCTGCACAAAATGTGACACCACTTTTAGACTGTGAGATCACTTTCTGTTTTTCTGAACAATTTGGCAAGTCCACATACGAAAAATATAAAAATGAGCTAATTTCACCCCAATAGAGTGTTTGTGTCTACGTTTTTGTATGACTAAAGATGACAACGGATGTACTGATTTGGTGTTTTGACCTACATTTTCTCAGGTATGATGTGCTCGATATGGTTTAAAACTAACAGGATGTTTGTTTTGACATGAGACAATAATTTTGGGAAATGTGTTTCAGATTGAAGAAGAACGCCACAACACGAGTTGACTACCTCAAGTACGTTTAATATGTTCAGTACTTGTATTATGCAGGCTGCAGTTATAGTAGATACATTCATTCAGTTACAGTAGATACATTCATTCATTTGTTTGTTTCTGTAGTGCGTATCCTTACCAGATTCGGGCTGGCGTGCTGGAGCCAATCCCAGCTGACTCTGGGAGGCAGGGTATGCCTTGAACTGGTCGGCAGTCAATTGTAGGGCACATACTATACAAACAAAGAAACAATCACACTCACATATAAGGATAATTTAGAGTTTTCAATGCGCCATTTGGGGATATGGGAGGAAACCGGAGCACCCGAAGAAAACCCACATAGGCACAGTGAGAACATCCAAACTCGGCACAGGTAAAATGGGATTTGAACCCGCGTCGTCAGAACTGTGAGGCAGATGTGCTAACCAGCCTTCGATTGTGCGTCCCTAGCAATATACAGTCTTTTTAATTTTGTTTTAAAGAAAACACTTTCAAAGTTTGACATGATAAAATAGAAATGACAAGAGGATGACATGGCAAAAAAATGTCAAAGCAATGGATTTAAGCACATAAGCTAACAGCTGGTGAACTTTCTGAAAGTGAAATACAATTTCATTTTCGTATCTCAATTCTGCAAATCAGCCTAGAATTGTGATAAAATGTTTATAAACGAGAATGAAAGTAGAAATTTTTGAAAAATGCTGCGATGGTGTTTTTAATTGCAAATGCTGAAATTGGTCATCCGTACATTTTCAAAAACATCCATTCATCCATTTTATGAGTCACTTATCGTCACAAGGGTCGCAGGAGTGCTAGAGCCAATCCCAGCTATCAACGGGAAGGAGGCAGGGTACAGCCTGAACTGGTTGCCAGTCAATCCCAGGGCACATGGAGACAAACAGGCACACTCTCAATCACACCTAGGGGTATTTTAGTTTAGTTTGATTTAGTTGTATCTCCAATTAATGATGCTCAAATCCATTTCAGTCCAAAATTAAAAGAGAGGTTTTGACACTTCTCTACCAACCTGTGCATTTGCTAAACCACTACTTTGTCCAGTTGAGTTGCATGCATAATTGTAATAATATTGTCCCATACATCAAATGCAGATGGTGTTGACAAATTAAACAACTGGTCGGGGATGCATATTACGGTGTTTGATGTGCATCGAAACAGAAATTATTTTGATAACATTGTCATCACACAATAAAATAGGTTTTGTTTATCCGTTTTAACTTACTTATTGCGTAAATGAACCATAGGATGAGGGGAAAAAAAGCTTGATAATTGAATGAGCATTGCTTTGCGTTCAGCGTGGGTTCCTGCCAAGCACTGCCAGGAAATGTCTATGGAATCATTCCTGCAACGTACAATAATTGTATCATCCCGGTGAGGGGTTACTTGGTGCTTTAATGCACTTAGGATAATGTCAACAGGCAGTATAAACATTGATTTTCTGCTTTTCACACAGGAATCAATAATCTGTGCATGAACCTCTGTCCAGGAAATATGATAAGTGAGTGATTAGATTATCCTGTGTGACCTTGTTGTACATTCATTGAGTTGCATTGAAGCTCGAGTGAAGAAAGTGCGTTTTCAAGACCTGTGCCACTTTCAATGCAGTCTATGTATTCATTGTTTGTATGCCAGGCTTTGTATCATTAAATCATGTAATACTGTACTCCTGACAGACATCATAGTTTTCCTGAGTTTGCATTGTATCCCAGCGGTGTCTAGAATAATCACAATATATCACAATCATGCAAGCTGACTTCTAACAACCCCCTTATGCACACAGCCATAACAAGTTTGTAATTGTCCCTCGCTAAGCATTTCACAGGAAATGCTGCGGGTGAAACTTAGTGCAAAATAGTTTAGGGTGCTTAACACAAGTTTTATAGTTACCACATGAAACCAGAATCCCCAATCCCATCGCAGACTTAGTCTCTGTTAGCGGGTCTGGTGCCGCTCAACACAGCTGAACAAAGTCCCGCCTCGACCAAAGGGAGTGCAATGGTTTGGAATCGTTTGAATAACATTGCTTGGGAACTGTTGCTTGCATTGTGTTGTGCATTCTTTTTTCTTTGTGTTCAGTTTTTGTGGTTCTGGAGCATGAACTGTCGTGCGCTCTACTGGGTTTTCTGTTCAACATAAAAGGATTGCAAAGTATTTAGCACCCACAATCACTTCAGAGGTTTATTTCTCACTAACCCATGTACCCAAAGGGTGAAGCTAAGCATGCTGCATTTTCAGATACTGCAATTAAAATAAAAATGAAAATTAATTAAAAAGAAACTGTCAATACCGGTTGGAGTTCATCTTTTTTTTTTTTTTTTTTGCATCTGGGTTCTGCATACAGGGGAAGGGGTCCAAATGCCAGCTTACTTTGATTTTTGTGCAAATGCATGCACTTTAGATAAACGGTTTGCGCCAAGTTGGGCGTGCCGGTGCAGCAAGGATGTGTCCTTGGAGGTGTCACATGACATCACATACTAAGAAAGCGTAACTGGATTGGCTGGGTCTTGGGTTCTGACCTGAAGTAACCCTGCCTTCTTAACACTGAAAATTAGATGGTGAATTTCAGATAGCGAATTGTAGCCAGTTGAATTTCAGGAGATTAAAAATGTTGCGTTTGAATTTCAAAGGTTGAATTTTTGGGGGATTTTTTTCATTTGGCAAAATAAATGTTAAACTGAAATACAGGTATTGAAAATGTGATCACTTTGAAATAACAATGTGAATTATACAATATCAAATTTTCAGTGGCATTTTAAATCCAAATCCTGGTGGCACATATTTACTTCCATAAATTTTTCAACTGTAATTGTGATTGTAATGATTATTGCCAGCTAACCCTATGCATATTAATTGAAAAAGGTTTTTGTGTGGGGGGCAGGGGTGGAAGCCTGAAATAATTTCATCTCCAAAAGGGGCGTGCTGC
Source organism: Syngnathoides biaculeatus (assembly GCF_019802595.1). Lineage (NCBI taxonomy): Eukaryota > Metazoa > Chordata > Actinopteri > Syngnathiformes > Syngnathidae > Syngnathoides > Syngnathoides biaculeatus. Next base: position 19,482,182 of record NC_084646.1, read on the forward strand.
AAAAAAAAAGTGAGAAATCACAATTCAGTCCAGAGCACTGGATACACTGCTGGTATAACTCAATTTTGGTAAATTTGTTTGTGGTACTGGCAGAGAGATTCTGAGCTTTGCGGACATGTTTGGTGGATGTCGGACAAAATCCATCCATGAATATGGGAACAGCAAGTATCAAACCCTTTGAATCCTTGTATAAATTAATTTGCCGAACACTATCAACAATTTCCTACATCACTTATCCTCACTAGGGTCAAGGGCATGCTGAAACCATTCCCAGCTAACTGCACCACACCTCCTGCTGTGGTCCAGCCTGAACTGGTCCCTAGCTAATCGCACAGGATATATAAACAAACAACCATTTGCACTCACATTCATACCTACGGGCAATTTAAAGTCTTCAATTACCCTACTACACGTGTTTCTGGAATGTAGGAGGAAACACAGAGAAATGTAAACTCATGCAGACACAGGAAGATTAAGCAAACTCCACACAAGCGAGGGCAGATTCAAACCTGGATCCTCAAAACTGTGAGGCGGATGTGGTAACAGTTATTTGCTACGCTGTCAAATCCAATGACATACCAGTGGAGGTATGGAAGCAATGTGGTGAGGTGGCTGTGGAGTTTTTGACCAACTTATTCAAAATAATACTAGCGGGAAAGAAGATGCCAGAAGAATGGAGGAAAAGTGTGCTCGTCCCAATTTTTAAGAACAAATGCGATGTTCAGAACTGTGGAAACTACAGAGAAATAAAGATGATGAGGCACACAATGAAGTTATGGGAAAGAGTAGTGGAGGCAAGAGTCAGGACAGAAGTAAGTATCTGCGAGCAACAGTATGGTTTCATGCCTAGAAAGAGTACCACAGATGCACTATTTGCCTTGAGGATGCTTGTGGAAAAGTACAGAGAAGGTCAGAAGGAGCTACATTGTATCTTTGTAGACGTAGAGAAAGCTGATGACATAGTACGAAGAGAGGAACTGTGGTACAGCATGCGCAAGTCTGATGTGGCGCAGAAATATGTTAAAATAGTACAGGACATTTAGGAGGATAGCAGAACAGCAGTGAGATGTGCCGTTGGTGTGTCAGAAGAATTTAAGGTGGAGGTGGGACTGCATCAGGGTTCTGCGCTGAGCCCCTTCCTGTTTGCGGTAGTAATGGATAGGCTGACAGACGAGGTTAGACTGGATTCCCCTTAGACCATGATGTTCGCAGATGATGTTGTGATATGCAGTGAAAGCAGGGAACAGGAGGAGGAAAAATTAAAACGATGGAGCTACACACTGGAAAAGAGAGGAATGAAGATTAGCCGTAGTAAAACAGAATACATGTGTGCATGAGAGGGGCGGAGGAGGAATAGTGAAGCTCCAGGGAGAAGAGATCACAAAGGTGGATGACTTCAAATACTTGGGGTCAACAATCCATAGCACTGCAGCGTGTGGTAAGGAAGTGAAGAAACGGGCCCATGCGGGGTGGAACAGTTGGCGAAGGTGTCTGGTGTTCTATGTGACAGAAGAGTATTCCCCAGGATGAAGGGCAAAATTTATAAAACAGTGGTGAAGCCGGCCATGATGTACGTATGAGAGACGGTGGCTCTGAAGAAACAACAGGAAGCAGAATTTGAGGTAGCAGGAATGAAGATGCTGAGGTTCTCGCTTGTTGTGAACAGGTTGGATAGGATAAGAATGAGCTCATTAGTGGGACAGCCAAATTTGAATGTTTTGGAGACAAAACAGGATTGGGCAGGGTCTCCAAGTTCCCATTTCACGGTGCAGATATTTGTGGTTTCCTTACAACCCAACTGTCAGGGGCGTGATCGTCCACTGCCTTGCACCTGCCTGCTCCTCACCTGTGCCATGTTTGTATTAATCATGTCATGCATAGAAGCCTCGTTTATACTGTGTCTTTTGCCAGTTCGCTGTGAGTTCGTTGTGCGTCGTTTTGCTTCCTTGCCACGTTCCTTGTACCTTATAGTCAGTCAAGTCTCCTATTTCTTATTCCACGTTTATTGTCTCATGGTAATCTGACCTTGCCTTGTTTTTTGGACTTTGCCTTTTGCCTTTTTTGGACTGCCTTCCTGTGTACTGACCTCGATCTGGTTTAAACTTCCCTTTTAATCGATGTCTTCCTTGGAGTCATCGCATTTGGGTCCTGTCCTTTGTCCTTGTTCATGACACCAACTTTGCTTGCAAGTTTAAAATTTCTGTATGAAATCCGCATGAACCAACTTTGTACGCCTCAGCTCTCGTGCAAATCATTTTCTTTTGTGAAAAATGTGGTTGTCTGCATCCCGCCATTTTGAGACAGTCTGCAACTAGTGTTCTTCTTCTCCTTTCGGCTTGTCCTGATTAGGGGTCGCCACAGCATGTGATCTTTTTCCATCTAAGCCTATCTCATGCATCTTCCTCACTAACACCCACTGTCCTCCTGTCCTCCCTCACATCATCCATCAACCTTTTCTTTGATCTTCCTCTCACTTTTTTGCCTGGCAGCTCCATCCTCAGCACCCTTCTACCAATATAGTCACTCTCTCACCTCTGAACATGTCCAAACCATCAAAGTCTGCTCTCTCGAATCTTGTCTCCAAAACATCCAATTTTGGCTGTCCTAGAGGGAGCTCATTTCTACTTCTATCCAACCTGCTCACTCTGGGCGAGAACCTCAACATCTTCATTTCTGCTACCTCAAGTTGTACTTCCTGTTGTTTCTTCAGTGCCACCGTCTCTAATCCATACATTATGGCCGGCCTCACCACTGTCTTATACACTTTGCCCTTCATCCTAGCGGAGACTCTTCTGTTACATAGAACACCAGACACTTTCCGCCAACTGTTCCACCCCGTTTGGACCCGTTTATTCACTTCCTTAACATACTCTCCATTGCTCTGTACTGTTAACCCCAAGTATTTGAAGTCGTCCACCCTTGCTAGTCTGCAAGTAGTGTAATGCATTCAAAGAGAATGGGAGAAGCCGCTTTGACTGGACTATTGTACTTAAATTGAGGGAGTGTTTACTCCCACAAAAGGGCTAACCTGTCTCTTCACATTATTCCACGTTCAGAGATAGTATCAGACACTTGTGTTGCCTGTGTAAAAGGAGAATACTGGTATAGTGGGAGATTAATGCAATAAAAGCAATGTCAAAATATTCTACGTCTCACACCAGATGTTTGCACTGATGTCACTATGCAGAGGTCATTTTACACTTGACACTCTGTGAGTCTAGGGATGCACATGACATGGAAACAATGAGTCCCAACCCTGAAACAATGAGTGTCTGCAATTTATAATCACAGAATATAGATACAAAAATCCTCTGCTCTGTCACAGTTTTTGCTATGCAGTACTGCTACAGGCGGACCACAAAATGTGTTACCGTTCACCGCAACTGGACAGAACCATGATCGTGGTTTCAGGACGTTGTTGTCAAACAAGAGGTTGTTGTCAAATAATGGATTGCTGCGGCAACACTGGGGAAAAAAGAACAAAGAGGAAGGCAAAATACACCCACTGTCACCAGGTGCTCAGGAAATAACTTTTTGGGATAGCCATTTAAGGAGGGCTAGAGGCATGGTCATGCCCTTTTAGTAGGATAAAGCTCACAAGCAGAAATGTTGAGTAGCCTAGCAAGCTAGTGCTAGCACTAATGTTTACACGTAAATATGATGCCGTTCTGTAAAATCATGCACTGTCATAAAGTTGTTCATTGATATGTCACAATACATGGAAAGTATTCCAAAAAAATCAAACATGCTAGACTTTCTATTTTGACTTCATAGGGCTATTGTAGTGCCAACTCATTTTTGTGGATCACGTCACACTAAAATAAGTTTTTTCCCATTTCTGACAAAATATGTCGGGCCCAATCTGGGAAATCGCTTCCAAAAGCCAATTGGACCAATATCTGGGCTAAAACCCTATAGTCAGAATGTAATACAGCTATTCATCCATTTTCTATAATACCCATCCTCATTACCTTCACAAGTGAGGTGAAGTCCATCCCAACTGACTTTTGGACAAACCAAACACATCCTGGACTGGGCGCCAGTCAAACGCAATACAGGCTAAGCGAGTCTTTGTGTCATCATAATAAGAACAATCATTATAAAAATGACATATGGATAACTATTATAAAAAAAGCACACAATACTGAATGTATTCCACCATTGTCCTTTGTTCACAGTAATGTTCCTCTCTTTGTTGTATTTATTGGGTTTACAGTGCCATATAATATTGTTGTAGAATTGTGCTACTTGTTCAAGTGGTTCAATGTACTAAAATGCAATGTGGTGAGATCTAACAGTTTATGCATTATCACATCTATCTATGAAAACATTCTGTTTTCTTCTACAAACACTTCTAACTCAAATTACTCAAGTTTAAAAAAAGAAATCTTCGAGGTGTCTGGAGAAGTGTATGAATCATTTTACTCATCGGGGAGCCCGAAAAGTTAGAATCATAGTGTGGGATCTGGATGTTGTGCAGTATTGATTCTGTTTGTGGTGCTAGAAACATATTTATATATGTCCTTGGACAGTTTGTCAGTATTTCAAGAGGGAATAAAAATCACCTATTTTATAGTGCTGTATAGTACATTCTAAGAGTCTAAGTGCATCCAAGAAATAGGCAAAAAGCCAAATGTCCAAAACACTTTATGTGTGTTTTGTTAACAAGGAAATGTCCTTCAACTTTTGCATGATGTGATTTTGTCCAACGGTATTCAATTCTACTTTTTGATTGTTTTTGCCTGTCTCTTCACCCTCTTTGTGGCCTCCCATCACTAGTAACACGATCAAAAGGTCACACAATGGTCATCTGTTAATCAACAAATTGAAGTTTGACTCAGAGATTGTCAAAGCTTTAATAACCCCATGTTGCCCGGATGCTATTTCATTTGAATTTCAGCACAGCAGCAATTTTTCTAAAGGAGATGACCTGTTTTTCTTGAGCTTCAGGACAACATTTACCATAAATGGTTTCCTGGGTCTTGATTGACAAAAGACAGAGAAGGACAATAAAGTCTCCCTGAACTTTGTGCTTGCCACATTTAATTGTCTTTATGGCTGACACAAGTGCTCTTTTCACAAAATGTTCCGATTCAGTTACCTGTGAACTTGTTAAAACCAAAGGGCTTTTTCTGGGTTTTATGGAGTGTTGTTTTTTTTCCACATACCTCCAGTTATTTCGGCAATACGCTTGGTATAATGTTCTAATGTTGAGAAATTGTTCATATATTACTGTTCCCTTGCTTATATTAAAGCAAATATAACTAGAAATGCATAAATGGTGCAAGTGACAATGCAGAAGGAGACCTACAGTACAGCCATTTTGGAGGCCGATGTCTTGGCTCCAGTAGCCAGATTTTAGTATTTTATGCCGGACTTTGGTATCACACTTGTAAAACTATCCAACTGAGTAACAGTTCAGTGATGGGAATTTAATCTTCTCTGAATATGGATAAAACGTTAAAAGTAGAGGGTGAGACTTCATGGAAACCGCGTGAAGCAAAGTGTTTCCCGGAGTACTCTGGACATTTTGCAGTGCCTCACCCTTCCGAGTTGAACAGCTAGAATTTGAGCATCCTTTGTGCTGTCAATTACTATTTATGCATTCATAGATTCATTCATTTTGATCCCATTTTGCTTATCCTCACTAGATTTACGGGTGTGCTGGGGCATATCCCAGCTATCTTCGGGTGAGAGGTGGGGTACACCCTGAATGGGTTGGCAAACATAATTACAAGGCACATACAAACAAACAACCACTCGCATTCACATTCACACCTACACCCAATTTAGAATATTCAATGCACCTACCCTACAGTCAGAAAACCCACACAGCGGCAGGGAGAACATGCAAAACACTACACAGTTGAGACCTGATATGAACCATGGTCCTCAGAACTGCAAGGCAGATGTAAAAACCAGTTGAACACCGTGCCACCTGTCAATGACTAAATTAAATGTTTTTCAACTTTACAGTTTACAGTTCGTTTACTTCAGGTAGTGTCATGACGAGGCTCGAGGGCGGACCCAAATGCATGACTCCAGAGGCAAGCAGGTAGAGTACAAAAGCCTTTATTCGGTTCGAGGTCTATGATCAGCAAGCCAGTCCGTAAGAGCACCAGTAGCAGAAGAGGCAGGCTTAGGGGTGAGTCGGAGAACAGGCGAAGGTCGGTACACACAGGTTGTCGATCAGGGATACGAGAGTGCTGGAACGGGACACGAAGCTCAACGATCTAGCAGCGGACTAGTTGTCCCCCGTGTCCTATAAGTACCGGATGTACTCAGCCAAACTAGGGTGCAGGTGTGTGCCGACTAATTGGCTGACCACACCCAGCCTGGGGAGGATGCCAGGAGCATGACAGGTAGTCGTTATCACAAAACTATTTATTTTATGCATGATTCTCGTCATTATTCCCACAAGGAAAAAAAAAATATATACCCTGTTTTCCAAAAGGAATAAGGACCAAGCCCTGCCACATTAACTGAAAACTGAAATTGGGTAATTGGGACTGTACCTAAAAACTGTGTACTCATACTCATCTTACTTTACTCTTAAAAAAATATTGACTGATTGATTATGATTTTGAAAAAAAAAAATGCACCAGAATCGCAAGGGCACAATCTTAAATGCTAACGGTTGATAATTTGTAAAAAGAAAACAAAAACTTTCAAGCAATAACAGTATTCGTTTGCCTTCCAGAACAATTTTAGTCTGATGGTGGATATCGATAAGTATTTCAGAGATGCCAAAAGGTGGGACAATGAGGAGATGTCAAACATGAGACCCCAGATAAAATTATAATAGTGTCAAAATAAAATTACATTTGGTAGTAAATCTATATCATGATATTTAGTTGGTTTTATACTAAGTGCATTTTTTGTAAGTATTCCTCCACATTTCTATATTTACATAAAATTGTTCAGTAATCTGCTCCTGTGTGAAGATTGTTACCTTTTCAAAGACAGCAAGTGAAGGCAGAGATGGAAGGATACCTAAAATAATTAAAAAAAAGAATAAAAAGCTTAGCTAGAAGAAAAAAAGAGAGAAGGACCGACAGTATGTCAAGTATTTCCTTCATAGGCAAGGTGGGTCTATTTGTCGTTCATGGGATGGAAAGTTCTGCAACAACAGCCTGATTTTCTTTCTGCAACTTTGTCCATACTTTTTAACAGCTAGATCCCTTTTTTCCCTATAAGAGCTCATGTTCCTCAAAGAAAAAAAAAAAAAAAAATCTACATTTCAATGTTAAATGACCAATCCCGGCAAAGGTTAACCAAGCTCCTCTGCTTCAATTCAGTCTGTCAAAAAATGACAAATGTTCCAAACAGACAAGTCAAGAGGATCAGCAGCAGCTGTCCCCACCTGAACAAGTCTCAGTACCCACTGAAGAAGGAGGTGAGCAGCTGTTACATTTTTTGACTATTATGGAGAATAAAATCCTCCTTAAATTAAAAGCCCGGGGTCCATATTTGTTTCAGAATGACTTACTTGTTTGAATACTTTTATCAATAGTTTGTTTTTTTCTGGTGTTTTTGTTCATCAATGTAGCATTTACAGGTTTCTTCTCCCCTTCCATATTGGTTCAGCCACAGGGCTCCCTAAAGGCTTGGCAGATGTGTTTTTACGTAACTATATTTAATTGTTTTACACCAAAAATGTGTGAAACAACAGTCTTCGGAGATAAACTTCCGAATAGGTGGACAAAAACAAAGGACAGGCATTAATCATTTTGAAACATATGAAAAAAAAATCTCTCTAATGCAATTTTCCCAATGTTTTTGTTTGGTAGCTCAAAAACATAATAAGGAGAAGAAATACTAATCCGACAACCATTATTATCACTGAGCCTGCTAAATCACAATGGAGAGCAATTGCCTGTATATAGACGACATTTTACTCACTGGATGTTTGGTTTAAGCTGTTGTCTTTGTACAAATTAGACTTACAGCCATGATGATTTGTTTAGTATTTAAGTGATAAGTAATTAAGTAGGTTCACTGGCACTCTTCAAGCTCTTTTACTTGGCTCGTTTGCCATGTCGTGTATGCTGTTTACAGTGTGTAATGACTGAGAATGTTTACTGTATCCACATATCCTAATGGTGGCTGGCGAATGACGCTTCAGTCATTGGAGCCGGTGATAAAAAGAGTTGGTGGCCATTTTATACATGCCATAAAAAGGACAGGAATTGTGTGCCTGTATGCGTGCACACGTGCACGCATGTGCATCTGTATACGGTTTGTGTTTGTGTGTCTCATATACTGACTACACTTGACACCTGCCTTTTAATAAAATTTAAAATTGGTGGTCAACACTGACAAGCACTGATAAGACAATAGCGTTAACCAGCTGCTTTTGGAGTACATGTGAGTAAAATAGGCAAATAAACCTCCTCATAGAATTTATTAACCTTCTAACATCTGTGAATGTGTTTCTTTCAGCTTGTCCCTTTCGGGGTCACCACAGCGTGTCATCTCAGATGAACGCATATATATGTTTAGCACAATTTTTACGCCAGATGCCCTTCCTGACGCAACCCTTCTCAGTGAGTAGAGGCCCCAGTGGGATATGAACCCACAACCCCTTTTTTACCAAACCAGTGCTATAACCACTGAGCTACGGGGCCTTCTAACATCTGTGAATCTCACAAAGAAATTGACAGACAATTTGATCACGATAAGTTCATCCATCCATCCATTTTCTTTGCCGCTTATCCTCCCGAGGGTCACGGGGAGTGCTGGAGCCTATCCCAGCTGTCAACGGGAGGGAGGCGGGGTACACCCTCAACTGGTTGCCAGCCAATCGCAGGGCACATCGACACAGACAACAGCCGCACTCACAATCACACCTAGATGCAATTTAGAGTGTCCGATTAATGTTGCATGTTTTTTGGATGTGGGAGGAAACCGCAGTGCCCGGAGGAAACCCACACAGGCATGGGGAGATCATGCAAACTCCACACAGGAAGGGCCAGGATCAAACTCGAGTCCTCAGAACTGTGAGGCCAACGCTTTACCAACTGACCCACTGTGCCGCCTGATAATAAGTCATTGTGTTGAATTGCATTCCTCATGTATTTTAAATATACAATATGTGTCACGACCCATCGATGCGGGAGAGGACCCAAATGCAGGACTCCGGAGACGCAGAGGCAGTTTGGGAAAAGCGTTTTTTGTTCCAAGGTCGGGAATCAGACAGACAGTCAACTGGAGCATCGGTAACCAGGACGTCAGACGTAGAAGGCAGGTAGCGGGCAAGCAGGGATTGGTACACCGGAGATCCGTCGGAGAGAGCAGCAGCCTCAAGGGCGTCAAGCTTACGGCATTGGTCGGAGGACGGGCGGAGGTCTTTACACAAGGGTTCAGGATCAAAAAACAAGGAGGTGTGGGAACGAGGCATGGATGCCAACGATCTGGCAAGGCCAGACCGTCCGCTGGATCCTATATATACTGGGGTTAATCAACGCAGCTGTGCAGGGGACCTGCACAGCCAGGGCTGGATCGGTAGGAGCATGACAGTATGTGTTTTTTGAATTATTTTTTTTTATTTAGATATGAAGGCCTCAGCTTTTACGGCTTTGAATGTAATGTCATTACATTGGATGGAATCTTTCAGAGGTTCTGGACTTGGGATCCAAATGAGTGTTCACACTGAGATGTGTCACAGGAATATTGACAGAGGAACAGCAGAGAGCTTAGAGAGCAAGTGAAGAAAATCCAAAAGCACTCGAGTGATAATGAAGCCTGCTTCTCTGTTTACTGAGACTTCATCGTGTGCTGTCATTATACAGCTTTGCCATGATGCTTGTTTCAAAACCTACATAAACATCAAGAACATCAAACCTTTACAGACCCTATCCCAGGAATAGACATGAAAAATGAGTCTTGTTCCAGATGAAATTAATGGCCTTAAATCCTGAAAGTTTTGATTAAATTAACTAAATGTGTAATGGACCGTGCATTAAATTAAACATATGAACAAAGTCCTTCCCCTTCATCCTAGATATATGATGCCAAATGACTCCAAATACTTCAGTAAATAACCTGTATTATGACATAAGTCTTCAATGCTGCATTTATGATCAGTTCAATTTTAATAATTGACTTCATCCCTAATAAACAACTGTGCCAGGAGAGCCATTGTTTTTCTTCTTGTCATATTATCATATACATGAAGCTTTTAACATTGTCCCAACATCCTGCCAGCGAGGGAGAGGACAGCTAAATCCTTGAAGGAGATTGAGTGAGAGAAGGTCACTCGGGAAAAGCACTGTAGCAAAACTGAAGCATTCTTTATTTATTCAATCTTGATCCGACACGGGCCACTTTCTTACTGTATTTTGGTCTAAAAAAAAAAAAAAAAAATATATATATATATATATATATATATATATATATATATATATATATATATAGTGGTTTTCAGGTTTTCTCAATAGCATTTGACCTTCTATACCCTTGTTTCATTGGCTGTGTTGTTATGTGCTCTATCTTTGTAATAACTTGTGTATTAAACATTGTAAGCTGAACCAGACTGAATTACTTTAGGTGCCTGCCAGGGTGTTGAAACTAGGCAAGAGGCCAGGAGTCTGCAGAAACTCTGTATTTGTAGACAGGCAATTAAAAAGTAACATTTCCATAATATGTCTCTTTTAAAACTTAAATAATTCTAAATAACATTGCATTTCCATTATGGTGTTTACATGAACTGCTTGTTGGAAAATGCACCCGTAAATCCATTTACATAAGCACAAAGCCTGAAAACAGTGCAAAGGCTAAAGCTGAAGGCCCCTAAAATGAGTTTCAAAATCTGAAAAGAATTGGAGGTCTACCAGCATCCATAAACTTTTTCTCTTACCTTAGATGTTCGACTGCATTAAATCACATGCATGGTAGGTTAGATAAAGACTCAAAAATGTCTGTAGGTGTGAATCTGAATGCAAATTCTTTGGTTATGTTTTTTTTTTTTTTGTCTAAATGAACCCTGTGATTGGCTGGCACCAGTCCAGGGTACACCCCACCTGTCACCCAAAGTCAGTGGGGAGCCAGCACAACCACAACCACAACCAACAAGAATGTATGGACATATAGCACCATCTTTGTGGCAAACTATATACAGTATATTTACTATGACATATTAATGCACTTGAAATATTTAGAAGACACACATCTAGATCTTAACAGAGACACGGTTGTTTGCCGCGTACACTTTCCACAAAACCAAACTTCACAGACCGACATACTGTTTGCCTTGCATACATCTGCTCGAGACATCAGACTCAAACCAAGCCATCAATGAGCCTCAGGCCCGATACGTAAAGCTTATCATAGTCAACAAGTTGTGTTTTGGTTTATAATCAAAAGAGGAAACTCTTGATTTGTCGACTCTTTATATATTTTTATTATGTACATTACTTGCTTTCTTGTCACCATATTGTACAACTTTAGCTCCTCATATCAACAATGCTCCACCAAACCGAATTGTTTGTACATATAGTTTTTTGTGCTTACCTGCCATATCAGAAAGCAACTAAAACAATCGTTTTTTGGGAAGGGTTACAATAAAAAAAATTTTACTGCAATGAGCAAGCCCATATATATTTGACAAATTACTGTAAAAAACTATGATACTGTTGTGGAAAGCAACTTTGTGAGGACGTGACATCATTTTGGGCCGTGAACAAAACTCAAACGATCAGATTTTTGGGTCAAAGGCAAGGGTTTGTCAGAGTGCCTCTCCCAGATATGATCATTCTATGAAAGGACTCCAAAAGTATTGCAAAAGTGAATCCATACAAGGGCGTGTTTGTTGCGCGAACTTTCCACATACTCAGTGAAGGCAAGACAGCCTGAACAAACATTCAGAAAAACTAATCACTACTGACTTTTACTCTATTGGACCAGGCTTTGGTGTGGTTACCTCTCATGCCGCACTCACAATGTGCAGCACTCATTCGGGCTTCTGCACGTTAAAGGGTTTTGCCATCGCTTCATAATATAATACAGTAGTTCTAGGATGTGTAAGTATACTTCGCGTTTTACCTTGGTGGGAGCTGGCCCACGTGGGATTTTAACTCTCTCACAGCGGGAACAGGGCCCACACCACACAAACTCAAGGTGCTAAATCAAACACAGTGATAAAGCCACAAAAACCTCCTCCGGCACAAATCCCCTTTTAATCATTTCCAACAAGACCAATATGCACAGGAAAGGCCCTCTTTAGGGGGTGCGGTCACTTTTCCAGCACATTATCAATGCCCTCGAGTCAGTGCAGCAGGAGAGAAAGAGAGAGAGAATGGGAAGGGAAAGTAGGGAGAGTGCAAAATTAAACATGACTTAATACATTGTGCAACTACAGTTCCAACATATGTGTAAAAGTTCACAAAACACAGCACATGTGAATCTGACAGTTATGTTTTAGTAGAAAAAAAAAAGATTGTCTCTTCTTAGAAAGGTGTGGATTATTGAATTACACATGAACATATAAAACATCACGTCACATTTGGACAAAAGAGAGCTGATTTGATGTAATCTATTTTTTACATTTTATACTGCTTTTTTTTTTTTTTTCTCTTCTACTGAGGCTACTAACCTATGATTGCTGAGATGAATAAAAAGCCCACTTTTAGATCTTGTCAAGTTGTAATTTTGGGTGTAGTTCTTTAGGTTCTCTGCATGCTTTAATGGCTCTATACAAGCCTAAATTGCCCAAAGGTGTGAATGTGAGTCTAAATCATTGTCTATGTACACTTTTAATTGTCTGGTGACAAATCTAGTTCACAGCACCTCTCTACAAAATGTTCTAAAAGGTTCTATTTCAGGCAAGGCAATGGATGGATGGATGGATGGATGATGGATGGATGGATGGATGGATGGATGGATGATGGATGGATGGATGGATGGATGGATGGATGGATGATGGATGGATGGATGGATGGATGGATGGATGGATGGATGATGGATGGATGGACGGATGGTTATACAGATGCAAGATATAATATAATACATACACTCAATGAGCAAACATTTCAAGAGCTGGATCGATAAGTATGACAGCAAAATACTTCTTGAGTGGCAGGAGTCTTATCTTAATAATGTTGATAGAACTGCACTGTAGAATTAAACAGTTTAATATAAGAATGAATCATGAAGTAGTAATAATCATGTATTATACATTAATAATTGAGAGTTTAATCAAAACTCTGCATTGTCTTTGAAAGTCCAAGAGAGTGAAAGCAAACAAAGCAAAATCTTGAGTTTATAACAATTGTGTTCAGAAAGATCGTGCATGCCATGCATATTCATTGTTCTAATGTTCTGCTTGTAGGTCTAAATCCTCTGCAAAATTAGTTAGATTCGCTTTACTTTCTTTCATGCCCTGCCCTTGTTTAGGGAAATGTGTTTTGCACATGTACAAGAAGTGGAACCAGATTTAATTGCAACGCACAAAGCCAGAGGACCCACACAATTACGTCCTTTGGCATAGCCTTCCTTCCTTGCAAAAATTGATCCAATAGCCCCGGGTTGCTATTATCCACTGAAGTAGATATCACCAAAGTTCTCACACAACATGAGTTCAGTCACACAAATATAAACACATTGCCTGACTATTGCTTCAAAAACGTAGGCTTGCAGAATAAGCATGTCTCAAGAGCTGCTCCAAAACACAAACAACTTTTGTGTTTTTCTTTGTTTTTGTGTGTTCCCACCAGATACAGTACCACATGATGGCATAGAGGAAAAGTGGCACGCACATGTTTTTCCCATCTACCCAGTACAATATACTGAAAGGAACTGTAAGTGAATATCACTAATAAAATGAATGATCTGTACACATCAACGCTTACATCTGCTGTGTTTAGTCTTAATTTTATAAGGCTCACACCTCACAGGCTCTTGTAGTAATATCCATATTTTTACATCGAGATGGGAAATAGGTATGCAAGTTGACTCACCTTCAGCAGCCTTCCATGTGCCACAAATGCTAATTGTAATTCTAAGAGGTTTTATTTCGATTTTTTATGCAGTGGTTAACACATTTCTATATTTGTGTTGTAGTTAAGATTGATGAAACTTTATTTAAAAATTGTCTGCTCAGTTTTATGATGGCAGACTCAACGTTTCAATTGAAAATGTTTTGAAATACGACAAAACCGGACGTCCACCAGCAGCTGCAGATGGACTGTATTTGACCGTAGAGGTTCTCTTTTATGTGACGACCACTTCAAGATGTTAAAAACTACAAAGCTCATAAGAAATGACATTTAAAAATTCAAACAAATGAAGCAGGACCTCTTTTTAGATAAGCCGGTGGATTGTCTGGTCCTGCGGCAACAAATCAGTGAGATCAATGCCGCCAACATGACTTTGTCTTTGGACTTGGGCTGTTTTGCTTTCTTTGGCCATGGCAATGTCGGACACTTCCACTGAAGGCTTGGACTTTGGGTCTTTGGGTCGATTCACCTTTGAGGGCTCTCTCTAGCAAGTCTGGTCTCATTGGCCTCAGCATCATTGAGTTGGCTCATTGCTTGATGAGGATGTGTATTAAAAACCATGTGGGAAAAGGTTCAATAGCTTCAGATAACTGAGGTTCAACACTGCATTGCATCAATGACCCAGATCAACTGTATCTTTTTTTTCTAGAACCTTATACCAGCCACTGTGCATGTGTGCAATGGCAGCATCACTATTCCCCTCTTGTGTTTTCCTCTCCCCAATGCTTTGAATTAGATCAGAATTCTGCCCCATCCCAGGGAGTGAGCCATAACAGTCCTCTCCAGAGTTTCAGATTAAATTACAGATCTTCTCACTCCCAGAAACCCCCACTCTCACATTCTTATGTGCTCAGTCTCCCCCATGCAGATGTGACACTTCCCAGTGACTCCATTTTCTCATAACATATCAACCCTGTAGGGCCAACGATGGAGGTGATGCGAGAGGAGGGGCCAAAGGAGGAATGTGCCGAGTGTATGGGGAACGTACCACAGACAATGAAAAAAAAAAATCCCACCTCTCTTCTCGGGTTCATCCCCAGAGGGACTTAATGTAAATATTCCCATCGTCTGTGTTCTTGACAGATCATCTAAGGATGAACTTTGGATCGTATTGTAAATCAAGCTGGAGTCAGTGAAGGGAACCATGTGCATAGAATGTAATGTGTTAATCTTAAAATTCAAATTGTGTCTTTAGTGTGGTTCGCGTTAGCTTTTTTCTCTTGGGGGCTACAAATATGCAGACAACCACCCATTAGCAGTGAAGAGGAACGCAAAAACCTTTGACCCCAGCACAAGGGATCTTGAGCTGACATTCAGTGCTCAAAATCAATGTGAACTTGAGCTTTTTATCCATTATTCAGTGAACACAAAAACAATTTTTAAAATGTAGATAAAATTTGATTTTTAATACCAGTTTCTGCTTTGTTTACGTTCGTTGCTGTCTACTCTGTTTTTGCAATATGGATTTGCACGCGCATTGACAAATTTCATTGTCAGTCAGTGTCTTTTGTAACATAAGGTACCAGAGAATATCTTGATTCAGAAAGTAAACTCGAGGATTTTTTGACACATCCGTGGGGGTGTACTTATTTAAAGTTGAGCACTGTGCAGAAATACTGTTTGGAATTTTAAAGAAAATCCATTTAAATTAGAAATGTGAAACAATAGACAGCTCATAGATGCAGTTAGTTGCAAGACAAGTACTATATGGAGGCCTGTAATATTAATGGAACATTTATCTTTCAAACTCTACATTAAGAAGCATTTTTGTCACTCTAGTTTCCTCCAGATTTGCAGGAAATTATGCTGAGGAGGTTAATTGGAGGATGCAGCGCATTCCACATCTCACCAGCCACTGAACCTCTCAAAGGCCACTTGAGCGCCCACAAACTCCCTCCATCTCTCTAATTCTGTGTAAATCCAAGTGAGACGCTCATCCATTGACTCTGCTTCACTCTCGTTCTCTTGAAAAAAAATAGAGGAAGTTCAGAGTAAAGTCATCTGAATAAAGAATGTGATTTGGGAGTGCAAGATGGGGGGAATTTGACAAGCAGCGTAATCTTTTCTATAAATAACGGTGAAAATTACACCTACGGCTGGATCACGCATATGCATGCACGCACACAGTTTTAAATGCCACACTTAAGCATGATGAGGCTGTGGATTTTTCATGAAAAATGCTGCAGGTTAGAATATGAAGAAGAAGAATCATTTTTATTTGCCACGTAAAAGACACATACTTGTCCTATACAAAAAATAAAAATAAAAACACAACACAGACACTCACAGAGCAATGAAAGGTTACTGGTAATATAGTCATGTCGATAATTTTTTTTAATTTTATTTTTATCTTTTGTCAATTTTGCAAATGATCCAGAGTCCTCTAAACATTTAGAGCAGTTTGACATGACCATTGTGCAAATAGTGCAGACTTCAAGTAATGTAAGCAGTTTAAAGTGACTTGTGGTGTCATAATCTGGTGCAAATATTTCTCAAGCACATGCGTGGTCAGTATTAGACAACAACAGATATGCAATTAGTGCAGAGTGGTGAGACTACTACAGTGAGTGCACAAATAATGTGTAATTGGCCTGACAGAAATGTGACAACAAACCCAAAGCAGAACTGGCAGCATGTTACAATTGAATTGTAAGTTAACTGTTTCAAAAGTTGATGGCAAGAGGCATGAAGCTGTTGGAATGTCTGCTAGCCTCTGAGACTCAGAGCAGTTGGACACCATGAGGGGCAGCTGTGGCGAAGGCTGCTTCCAATATCCTTTCAACAGTCTTGAGCCTGTTCAGCTCCAGGTTGTCTCGGCCGGACCATAGCCCCGGCCACTTCACTTCCTGTCGATATGCAGTCGCATCACTGCCTTTCATGAAACTGATGACTGTGGCCCCATCTACAAACTTCAGGAATTTGGCTGCCAGCCACAATGAGGTGCAGTCATTCAAGAAGAGAGAGAAGAGCAGCGGAGAAAAGACATATCCTTGGGGCACCCCGATGCTGGAGGTGCATGTAAATGAGTCGGTGTCCCCCAGCTTCACCTTCTGTCTCCAGCCAGTCCGGAAGATATAAATCGACTGGAAGATCTCAAGTGAGATGCCGAGATGGAGAAGCTCGCGGCAGAGGATTTCAAGGATGGTGGTGTTGAAGTCCACAAACAGGATCCTCGTGGAGGTGTTCACACCATTGCAGTCCCATGTTGACTGTGTCATCCACAGACCCGTTTGCTCTGTAGAAAACCTACAGCAGGTCAAGCAGGAGATCTGTGACATTCTGGAGGTGGTACAATACTTGGCGTTCAAAGTATTTCATGAGCACAGATGATTTCAGACCTGAAATTGCAGGTTTCATGGGACAAGGATGACTGGAGAGCATTTGAAAATGGATGATACTGGCTCCAGTTTTAAAAATCTATTGACGATCATTATGAAGAGTGGTGCAAGGCAGTCCACACAATGATATTGGCTAATACTTTTAGGACAAAATTAATGGAAAATACCATCTACCCATCCATCAATATTCCTTACAATAGTCAAAAGGAACTGGAATCCTTAGCAGCTGACTTGATTTGGGCCCACGTTGAAGCATTTGCTCATCACTCAAACCCATTCACACCTACAGAAAATTTAGATTCAAACCCAAGACATTTTGACCATGAGGCAGACGGGATAACTGAAGCAATAGTCCCTGGTTCAATCCTATTTCGGAATTAATCATCATCAATTAACTACAGTATTTACAGATTTAGTAGCATGGTAACGTATTCCACTATAAATTGTTGTATTGATTGTAAGGATGAGAAAATACCTTCAACTAAAGTAAAAATTGAAAATTTTAAGCCCATGCTGAGAGCTCAAGTTCTGTCTCAACTAAATTTTAACATGAACCACTTGAAACTATGACCTGTTCTGGTCTCAGGTGCTAAAATCTTTGCAATGGGAACAGCAGACACATGACTATGAATATATTGAACATTATGCCCCTCATTTAATGAAGACATTTTGGACAATTCTATCCCTTAAATGTTGGTGGCCTATTTCAGTTCCAACATGACTCCCCTAGTGCAAATTGTTATTTCCAGATGTCCTAATACTTCACTCTCTATTTTGCATGTTCATCTATGATGTAATGAAACTATGGCAGAAGTATGCCTTCCTTCATATATTTTTGGTTTGTTGAAAATATCTCAGAGAAAGCAACATCACAGTGGAGAAGCCAGTGTTTGTTGTTCATGACCTTCTTTCCACCGTTCCTCCTCTACTTCTCTCGTGCTGTCTCCCGCCTTTCTCTATTATGTCAAACAACTCAGTCTCAGATCACCTCATGTTGCTACAAAGGCCTAATCAAGCACATGCCACTATGGGATTTTGACTCACGCTTGTTAGCCTGTGGAGAGAGAAGCAGGTCTATCTGGCTCGCCTCAGGGCGATTGAAGCACGATGCCATGTTGAGGTTTGGAGAAGGTCATAACAGGGTCACTAAAACGGCTGGTTCTCATTGCGCCTGTGTCTTTACATGGTTAATTACCAATGTTATTAATAGGATCATTTTACTATACATGAGTGTGTTTTGGAATCAGCCAGGTCCTGCCATAACATGGTTTTAGCGTGAGCCATGAAATAAAAGCTTTGTGAACTGTGATTTTCATTTATCCGCACAATGTACATGCAGGTACATAAATTTTTCTTTGTTCCCTCATTTAGGGAAAATAGCGATAACAGACAGGTGGGAATAATCTTCATTCAGATTATCTCTCATTGTGTGACTAAAGGGAAATGTTACTTTTCTCTGAGTTTCTCTATTTTTGTTATCTCGGTCGCTGATGACAGAAATGGAAAAATTACTGACCAAAGATTTAATTTCCATGTGCTCCTTTTACACTTTGTGAACTTTCTGTTTTTGTATAATTGGAACAAATACAACAATTATGACGGCAATTCTTTTCATGAAATTGTATTTACTGGTGGAAATAAGCATATTTAAATAAATTCCAGAAAAGAGTTTATGGATGCCATTAGAGTCATTTGTAGCTGATAAAAATGTGTATATCACAAGTGTCATTAATTGAATTGACTAATTAAAGTGGAATCTTGTGGAATAAGATCTCTTCCGCTAATGAACAGGCCTCAAATAGCGCAATTAAATCCAATCAAGTGTTACGCTCCACTTTCCATTGACAAAGCTCCCATTTTCATGTGATTTTTTACTCTCCTAAGTGAGCTAAGTGCAAATCAAGTCAAGTCACTTCTCCGCAAAAATGGCACACAATTCCCTTATCATCGACTCTGTGGATTTTTCATTGGCTCACATGCGCTCCACTGACACAGGCAAGCCCATTTGGCTAGCTTTGGTTAATTAATTGTGGTTCCATCACTCCAGCAACTTTTATCGAAGCCCGGTTCTTTCCCGGCCATTGCCAAAATATCACTGTCAGGTTGGAAGCCCAGGATGACCACTTCAGAAAAAACACAAAGTTATGCACAAACAAATGGGAATATTTCCAATTTTAAAATAAACAACTTTGTTTTAAAGATTTGTGATCAACATGGTCTTCCACAATAAAAAGAGGGCTCGACTGAATCCCTTTCTGTAAGAAATGAATCTTATCTCTCACCCCAAGAATATTGGTCATATTATGAGAACCTTTAAATAATGTCTTCGGAATGCTGGGAGTTTCTCGCAAGGAATGTACAAAGATTATGGAGCAACAATTATAATTTGAAAAGAAAAATCTTTTAAATTCCATTGCAGAAAAACAATAAAACTGGTTTTTGGATGGTTGCTCATCTGCATCCTGACGACTGTCTCAGCCTCCTGAAGAGCCCCAGGGTCACCACTTATGTAGCCCTTCACTCTGACATCTCTTATTGCATAAATCTCTGTCTGCTCTGATCCTCTGTCTGGGAAGCAACAGAAACATCCAGCACTGTAAAAAAGAATTTCTCAGTGAATTCAAATGAGTAAAATGGGGAAAAACATCCATCCATTCATTTCACAAGAGTGCTAGGGCTTATCCCAGCTAACTTTGGGCAAAGGGCAGACTACACCCGAAATTGTTCACCAGTTATTTGCTGGAAATACTTGTATATTGACAGCTTCACTGAGCGGGAATTGAACCCACCCTGCCTGCAACCAACTAAGGCGTGTGTACCACAGCAGCGACTGCGGAGAAAACATATACAAATATTTAATTAGTTTTCACTGGCAGCGTAGTGGTACTTGCTCCTGCATTTTCTTAGTAGTAATGATAGCTACACTATGCTGTGATTTCAACAATTCGTTTTTACCATCGGAAAAAAAAAATACAGTTTAGTAAGTTTTACACAAAATATAGGGTGTTTGTTTTTGTACCAAATCTATTTCTGAATCTCAATCAACCTTTCTTTTGGGCGAAATTTGTTCTAATAATATCTTTTGAGGTTTGTTGAAAGACAAACAAACCAGCACTCATGGAAAAATCTCCAGGACAGGCAGGACTAAAAGCACTTCTCCGTCAAATACACTATGTTATTCATTGAGTGATTTGAGCAAGTTGGTTTTAAATATTGTTTATTCTGTGTCTGTGGTTTAGGAACAAACAATGAGTATGAAAGTCTTACCGTTGCCTTAAACAGTCTTTGAAAAGCAAAATGTACCACGGGCATTCAGCATCTGTCCTCGAAGACTCGGGGGTGTTTTTCAACTGACCATAACCCTAAACCATGCGCACAGAACAATATTTTTCCATTTGCCGATATGACTATTTTTGCTTCCTGGCATCCCTTTCTGACATTTAAAAGAGGCTGATGGAAAATTTTCTTAGACATTTTTCCACTTTTCAACTAGCTGGTTCTGCAATTTCCTTCCACATCTAAGTTCATGGCACACACAGGAAGAGTAATGTAAATATGTTGCACAGTGTTGTGGAAATATTACTATTCTTCTAAATGTGAAACACTTTTGTCTATCAACATAAGAACTGAATCGGAACATCCATCGATCAATCCATTTTCTGAGCCGCTTATCCTCACGAGGGTTGCAGGAGCGCTGGAAACCATCTCAGCTGTCATCGGGCAGGAGGCGGGGTACACCCTGAACTGGTTGCCAGCCAATCGCAGGGCACATGAAGACAGACAACAGTCACATTCACAATTACATCTAAAGGAAACTTCGAGTCTCAAATTAATGGGTATTTTGGCATGTGGGAGGAAACCGGAGTGCCCGGAGAAAACACAGGCAGGCATTGGGAGAACATGCAAACTCCACACAGGCAGGGCTGAGATTTGAACCACAGTCCTCAGAACTGTGAGGCCAATGCTGTATCCGATCTCTCCACCGTGCTTTCCCTGTTTAATCAATAAAATGAAAAAAAAAAAAACATTGCCCCATGTTCACCTCGAAAAGCATGGTTGGTTTCATCTAATCATACTTGCTGGTCAGCAGTGGCCAATTTAATCTTTTTACTGACAGGGATTTTTTCTTTTTTTTCCTTTGCTGGCATTTAATGAAAAGAAAAAATCTACTCTGATTTGAATTAATGATAATATGTCACATTGTTCAGTGTCTTATTTTCCTGGATGGCAGCCCGTCTTTTTTTTTTTTAAACATCTGTAACATCCTTTCTGTCTGGACAATGTGTTGGAGACACTTGTTTACAATTTCCCTCCCAAATTCTGTGAAAGTCTGCATGCAAAGTTTGCCAAAAGGTGGTTAGTAAGAACAAGTAATGCGTTTTGATGGGTGGGAGTGGGAAAAAAAAAAAACAAAAGCACCACGGAGAGGAACAGATGGTTAGAAAATTGTGGAATGGAGCAAAAGAAGGAAATGGTACATTTAAAAAAGCAGTACCCGAGGATTTGACACGGGTGTTTAAAAAAAATGCAGATAATTACAATCAGAAATAGTGAGGAAATTAGGAGAATAATCGAGGGTGAAAAATGACTAGGGAGCAGAATCCTGACAGTTCCAAATGTCTCTCCAGCTGTTGCCAGTCACAAGTTGACCATATTAACCTGGAGTTAACGTCCACAGATGCAATGCCTTTGCTTACACCCCTCATCTACACCTAATCAGACTGGCATCACCGGCAAGTCAAATAGCACTGCGGGTGGGGCCAAACAGAACCGGTTGCCAGGAGTAGTTAAGACTGCAAGGGAAGTCGGCAATAGTCCGGACTCCTTGCCAGTCATGTGGCTTTGAGTCTGAAGTTGCACGTCTTCCTGGCTGGCAGGCTGGTTGGCAGTGCATCCTGGTCCTTGGTTGATCTGTTGTCTGCATTCATTCAGCACTTTCACCCATTTCTCTCAGCATTGCTGCTTCATCTGCACTCACAAGGAGCTGTGGAAAATGCTGGCAGGAGACTAAAAGACGCTGCTCTAATCAATACCAACACAAGGCCTTCGACAAAGAGCAGCAGAGTGAAAGATGGAGCTCACAGTTGAGTAGCGGTTTCCTCGAGCAGTACATTCCTCAGAAACCCAATGACTCTACAAAGGCATTAGGTTGGCAAACACGCATATGGCTCAAGGAAAATGAACAGAACCAGAACATTACATGTCACAACCTGGTACGCAGAATTGTGGCCCTTATTAACACAATTGTGATGATGACTGTCTGCAAAGTGAAACCATTGAAAAATGAAGTCCTGTGGTTCTAAATGGAAATCAGAACCAGCCATGGTTACATCGAGGGGAAATTCAGTTTTGTTCCCCGTTGACATTAATTTTCTCGCATCATCTGCCCATTTATTAGCGAGCTACAATCGTGTGACTGGAGATTTGCCTTCGTTAGTTGTCTGCTCTCCACTTATGGTTCTGACAATCAATATTATAAGTCAGTTTTCTTGACTGATGGTCAAACCACAGCTACATGAAAAAAGAAATTTAATACCGGTAGTTATTGCTAAATTATTATACGTACTATATACGGTAGGATAGTTCTGATTTTGAAGGAAGAGTGACTGTGCTTCTCGAACATGATACTTTTCCCAGCTGCTGTGATGCAGACAGATTTATGAGGCAGTAAGTAGCCCAGTGATATTTAGAAGCAAATTCATGAATGGAAGAAAGCTACTTTGATGCTGCAGACTGGACCAGAAAACGATGCATGAGGAGAATCAGTTAAAAGTGAAATTCAATGGCATGTTTGCACAAAGAACAAAAGGCCGATTGTAATCATTTGAGTGCTATGCTCCTTTTGTGATAAAAATTAGTTTTATAAAATAAATTAAAATCCATAAATGTACAGCAATAGAATTTAATATAAAGCTTTATTGTAACTGCCAAAAGTGAGTTAAATGTTAATGTTCATATAAAGGATGCGGTTACACCCATGGCTTGAAGATAAAAATTCTTTGTAACACAAATGACATCCTAGCATTCATTTACATTTTCCTGAGGTTAAAATACCTTTCAAGGGAAACAAAGTATGGATTGAAAATACAAAAATCATGTACTGTATTATTCATTCATTTCTAACAATGAGGAGTTAATAATATTGGTGTGTTTTTGGGATGAGAAAGACTAATTGATTTTCACGTAAATGCAGCACTATGGGGGCACAAGCCAGTGCAATCTGTAGGCCGGTCCCAAGCCTGGACACATGCAGAGGGTTGCGTCAGGAAGGGCATCCGGCGTAAAAACTGTACGAAACAAATATGAGCGTTCATCTAAAGAATCCCATACCGGATCGGTCGTGGCCCAGGTTCACAATGCCACCCACCCGCACCCGCCCCACCCCCCGCACCGCTAACCTCGGTGGTCAGCTACTGTGGGTCGAAGACAAAGAAGAGGAGGAAACCGGATTCTTCGTCAGAAGAAGAAGAGGAACACACAGAGCCTACAACTGAGTTTAGGGACTTAATGAGACTTTTGGATGGTCGAAATGACAGTTGAAAACATATTTGTGCTGAACAAAGCTTTTTTGTTTTTTTAGATCATAGTTTACCTGTCAGCCGGTCCCAAGCCCGGATAAATGCAGAGGGTTGTGTCAGGAAGAGCATCCAGCATAAAACTGTACCAAACATATATGAGTGTTCATACAAATTCCATAACGTTAGGTCATTGCCCTGGCTTCCTACGCCCGACCCAGAAATGTTAACCTGCAAGGGGTTGGTAGAAATTCAGATAATGTAAGTTTGAAGACAAAAAAGAGGAGGAAAGTGGTTTCGTCGGCAGAAGAAGAAGAGGAAGCCACAGAGCCTACAGCTGTGTGTAGGGAATCTGAATGTTGGGACTATGACTGGAAAAACTCGGGAGTTGGTTGACATGATGATTAGGAGAAAGGTTGATATATTGTGCATTCAAGAGAGCAGGTGGAAAGGTAATAAGGCTAAAAGTTTAGGAGCGGGTTTTAAATTATTATACAACGGAGTAGATGGGAAGAGAAATGGAGTAGGGATTATTTTAAAGGAAAAGCTAGCTAAGAATGTCTTGGAGGTGAAAAGAGTATCAGATCGAGTGATGAGACTAAAATTTGAAATTGAGGGTGTTATGTATAATGTGGTTAGCAGCTATGGCCCACAGGTAGGATGTGACCTAGAGATTAAAGAGAAATTCTGGAAGGAACTTGATGAAGTAGTTCTGAGCATCCCAGACAGAGAGAGAGTTGTGATTGGTGCAGATTGTAGTGGAAAGGAAACAGGGGCGATGAAGAAGTGATGGGTAAGTACAGCATCCAGGAAAGGAACTTTGAGGGACAGATGGTGGTGGACTTTGCAAAAATGATGGAAATGGCTGTAGTGAATACTTATTTCCAGAAGAGGCAGGAACATAGAGTGACCGAAAAGAGTGGATGTAGAAGCACGCAGGCAGATTAAATTTTGTGCAGACAATGTAATCTGAAGGAGGTTACTGACTGTAAGGTAGTGGTAGGGGAGAGTGTAGCTCGACAACACAGGATGGTGGTATGTAGGATGACTCTGGTGATGGGTAGGAAGATTAAGAAGACAAAGGTAGAGTAGAGAACCATGTGGTAGAAGATGAAAAAGGAAAAATGTTGTGCGGCCTTTCGGAAAGAGGTGAGACAGGCTCTCGATAGACAGAAGGAGCTCCCGGATGACTGGACTACAACAGCCAAGGTTGAGACAGGCATGAGAGTACTTGGTGTGTCTGGTAGAAAAGGGGAGAAGGAAACTTGGTGATGTAGCCCCAAAATACAGGAAGTCAGACAAGGAAAGAGATTAGCGAAGAAGAAGTGGGACACTGAGAGGACTGAGGAGAGGTGAAAGGAGAACATTGAGATGCGACGTAGGGCAAAGGTAGAGGTAGCAAAGGCTAAACAAGAGGCATATGAAGACATTTACACCAGGTTGAACTTGAAAGAAGGAGAAAATGATCTCTACAGGTTGGGCAGACAGAGGGATAGAGATGGGAAGGATGTGCAGCAGGTAAGGGTGATTAAGGATAGAGATGGAAATGTGTTGACTGGTGCCGGTAGTGTGCTCAATAGTTGGAAAGAATACTTTGAGAAGTTGATGAATGAAGAAAATGAGAGAGAAGGAAAAGTTGAAGAGGCAAGTGTTAAGGACCAGGAAGTGGCAATGATTAGTCAGGGGGAAGTTAGAAAGGCTCTACAAAGGATGAAAAATGGAAAGGCAGTTGGTCCTGATGACATACCGATGGAGGTATGGAAGCAATTTGGAGAAATGGCTGTGGAGTTTTTGACCAACATATTCAACAGAATACTAGCGGGCAAGAAGATGCCTGAAGAATGGAGGAAAAGTGTTCTAGTTCCCATTTTTAAGAACAAAGGGGATGTTCAGAGCTGTGGGAACTATAGAGGAATAAAGTTGATGAGCCACACAATGAAGTTATGGGAAAGAGTAGTGGAGGCAAGAGTCAGGACAGAAGTAAGTATCTGCGAGCAACAGTATGGTTTCATGCCTTGAAAGAGTATCACATATGCTTTATCTGCTTTAAGGATGCTCGTGGAAAAATATAGAGAAGGTCAGAAGGAGCTACATTGTGTCTTTGTGGATCTAGAGAAAGCCTATGACAGAGTACCAAGAGAGGAACTATGGTACTGCATCAGCAAGTCCGGTGTGGTGGAGAAATATTTTAGAATAACAGCAGAACAATGGTGAGATGTGCTGTTGGTGTGACAGAATAATTTAAGGTGGAGGTGGGACTGCATCAGGGGTCATCTCTGAGCCCCTTCCTGTTTGCAGTGGTAATGGATAGGCTGACAGATGAGATTCGACTGTCATCCTCTTGGACGATGATGTTCATAGATGGTATTGTTATATGCAGTGAAAGCAGGGAGCAGGCGGAGGAACAATTAGAAAGATGGAGACATGCACTGGAAAGGAGAGGAATAAAGATTAGCTGAAGTAATACAGAATATATGTGCGTGAATGAGATGGTTGAAGGAGGAAGAGTGAAGCTAAAAAGAGAAGAGAAAGGGAGGGAGGACAACTTCAAATATTTAGGGTCAACAATTCAGGGTAATGGTCAGTGTGGTCAGGAAGTGAATAAACGGGTCCAAGCAGGTTGGAACAGCTGGCGGAAGGTGTCTGGTGTGTTATGTGACAGAAGAGTCTCTGCTTGGATGAAGGGCAAAGTTTATAAAACAGTGGTGAGGACGGCAATGATGTACGGCACTGAAGGAACAACAGGAAGCAGAACTGAACGTGGCAGAAATGAAGATGTTGAGGTTCTCGCTCAATGGATAGGATTGGAAATAAGCTAATTAGAGGGACAGCTAAAGTTGGATGTTTAGGAAACAAGGTTCGAGAGCAGACTTTGATGGCTTGGACATGTCCAAAGGAGAGGGAGTGAGTATATTGGTAGAAGGGTGCTGAGGATGGAGCTGCCAGGCAAAAGAGCGAGAGGAAGTCCAAAGAGAAGGTTTACGGATATTGTGAGAGAGGACATGAGGACAGTGGGTGTTAGAGAGGAAGATGCACGAGATACGCTTAAATGGAAAAAAGATGGCACACTGTGGCGACCCCTTACGAGACAACTCGAAAGGAAAAGAAGAAGAAGAATTGATTTTCACATAATTTTGCAGAGGCATCAGGAATAGGCCCAAAAAAAACCCCACTTTTTTTAATCTTGTGTAAGGTGCAGTGATCTGTGGAGTGTCTTCGAACACTCATCATTAATTATGTATTAAAGTGTACCAATTTCATTGTTGCTTGTTTACCTAATTGTCTCATGGGTTTTTTGGTAATTGAATGATTTAGTATTCTGTCTTAATCTAACTAATTAACGAATGTAACTATGGTTTACTATTTTTTTTCCAGTTTATTTTATTCTGTCTTGGTGCTGACGCAAGTCTCAGTCATGTTTTTTCTTGCGCTGTGTCAAAATCAATGGTTCGACATTTCACACATTTCTGGTATCTCAGTTTTAAGTGCTCTAAGTTAGCCATAAGTAAGTCGACAAAAAAAATGAAACAAAAAAGGAAATGATAGATGAATCTTTGCTTTGGTTATATCAACTATTAATGTGCTATTTCAAACAAATTAATATTTATTCATATTTGTGTAGCCCCTCCCTCAACACCCAAAAATACTTCATGCAGCTGCAGAGAAACAAGAAAACCGTAAAAAATTTGATCCTCGATGGATGCAGTGGCAAAAGTCGTCTTTCCCTCTGCATGATAATACAGCCTTGGTTACGGTCATGTGATAATGCAAATCCAAAATGGTCATCACATCCCACAATACAAAATAGAATTATGACAACAACAAAAATAGCTCATAAAAGTTTAATTTAAGAGCTGATATGTCAAATAGGAGATAATGCATTATGTAATTATTCAGATAAAATAACTTTATTGTTAGCTGGCATTAAAATGACCAAGTTGAAGAAACAAGGATAGTTTGATCATTTTTGAGACTGCCTGTCTCACAGTTCTGAGGACAGGGGTTGCATGTTCTGCCAGTCTGTGCCTGCATGGGTTTTCTCCGGGCAGTCGAGTTTCCTTCCAGGTCAAAAACATGCAATAATTGGGGAGACTAAATTCTCCGTAGGTGTGGTTGTGACTGCAAATAGTTGTTTGTTTCCATATGTCCTGTGATTGACTGGCAACCACTCCAGGGTGGACGCCAGCTCCTGCCCGAAGATAGCTGGGATAGGCTCCAGCGCTCTAGCAACCCTTGTGAGGATAAGCAGCTCAGATGAATGTACTGTCCACGAGAGAAGAGTAAAGGCCTTTTCACAGTGGAACTGACAACGTGCAGTGCATTGTCAACTTATCCTGTCTCTGTCTATGTGCTGAGAGGGCGCTACCACGGAATGCCATATCAAATGCAGAGGGCGATCAAAGCAACGTGATGTGGCATACAAATGACAAAAGTTCCATTCAAGAGTGCTGTTGTCATGATGTCATAAAATGCTTTCAACCAAGGGCTATTTTGTGGACTTTCACTTGAAACGGCAAGCGGAAAATAGAGCAAATCATAATAAATGCGGTGTCCCGCTATTCCTATCTTTGGGACAATAGAAAAATGATATAATATAACAAGATGTCCCTGCAGGAGGCTTTCAAACTGTGTCCTGCTCATCCTGGAGTACATCTCCAAGTGCTATTTGTGGAACCACAGCTCTCGAATGAGCCTAAACTCTGAGATCGTCTTGGAAATAGGATGGAAGGCATCATTGCCCCCCCCCCCTTTTTTTTTAACTGCAGCTGGTATCATCCTCCTCAAAATAAGCAAAGCCAGGGACTTATTTTTGCAACAATGGAAAACAAAAAATTGCTGCTACATGAGTGCTTGCAAATATAGGCATTTTCATCATTGGCCCGACCGGGAGCTATCATCATTGCACGCTGGTGCATGGATAGTTCACGCTCAGCAAGTGTAAAAGTGGCCTTGAGATT
Source organism: Syngnathoides biaculeatus (assembly GCF_019802595.1). Classification (NCBI taxonomy): domain Eukaryota; kingdom Metazoa; phylum Chordata; class Actinopteri; order Syngnathiformes; family Syngnathidae; genus Syngnathoides; species Syngnathoides biaculeatus. The sequence continues at coordinate 19,510,987 of NC_084646.1, forward strand.
TTGCACAATTTCCTCCTGATCATATTTTTTATTTCTTGTGTTAAAGTGTCTTTTCATTTATTTCTATGTTGTGCTTTTTTTTTTTTTTTAACCAAACACCAATTGCAAATTAACTGAACATTAATTTCAATGGAAAATATTAGTTTGGAGTCACTGATGGTGTAGTCGTACGTTCGCCTGACTTTGGTGCAGGCAGCGTGGGTTTGTGACGGCATCTAAAAGCTGGCGACCAGTTCAGGATAGAGTTCGCCTTTTGCCCAAAGTCAGTTGGGATAGGCTCTTACACTCCTGCATCCCTTGTAAGGATAAGCTGTGAGGAAAATGGATGGATGGATACTGCTGACCATTATTTGTAGATTTTCACTTTCCTGGAGGACCACTGCCGAGGTTTTCAGTGCAGCACGTACCTATGTGGCATTGCGGTTTGGATTTCAGCTTTGTGTGTTTGCATATGCACGCACAGTTTGCACTGTTGCCAAGTAAATTCTGAGTATGTTGCAGACTAGGAATAGTTTTTAACTTTTGATCATATTAAAGTAACAATTGGTAAGGGTATACCAAAAGACACTTTTAGGGGTGATGAATTGGCACATTGTGAAACCAAAAGTTTTTTTGTGGTCAAAACTCAGTCATCCTTGGCGCCAATTAAAAGGGGCCATGGACTACAATATTACTGCAAGAAGAAGCAATTATTCATTGGCCAAAAACTATATTTGGACATTTGAATGAACTTCTCCAAATGCCAAAAGGGGATCCCAAAAAGAGTGGAGTACGGTTTCAAATTGACTCACCTGTTAAATTTGAATTACTACATTATTCTATGGGGAGAAATGTGTTACATTGTGACAGTTTAATTTTAAGTCATACATTTCTGTACCATTTACTAACGTGTGATACATTAATTCAAGAACACAAACTCTGATTTTGAAACAAATGTTTCAGCTTATCCTGTGCCCTGCCAAGAAAATAATATCACATGTAGTTGCCACCATCAGCTTGACAAGTAAGTGGACTGCATCAAGGGGGGAAAACTTATTTTTATTGATTTATAGTATTATCTTTGTCTCCTTTGTGCTTCTGCTATCTCTCACTTGGTGCCACCAGTGTCTCTCCATCACTGCCTAGGGCTCCTTCGACTTGTACTTCGCTCTGCTGATTGGACTTTTCATTAGTCAACTCCCTGAGGCTCAGCATGACCTCCTCTGGGTCATCGCCTACTGATTATTCCATTTTTCCCCCCTCACCATTTTACCTCGTCTTCATCAGCTTGTGCAAGTGATGTCATGACACCGATGTGAAGTATCCAATCTTGCTTAGGAGGTTGATAGGTCACCATATTATTGTGCTTTTATGAGTTATGTTTTTATATTAATAGAAATTTGCTAGTCTCGAGGAGAGAAATACATAGATACAGAGAGAAAGAGAGACAGAGACAGAGGGAGTGAGACAGTGAGAGATAGATAGATAGATAGATAGAGAGAGAGAGAGAGAGAGAGAGAGAGAGAGAGGATTTTAGAACTTAGTCTATGTGAGTCTGGGATGCACACATCATGAGTCCCAACCCTGGAACAATGTGACTCTACAATTTATAACAGAATACAGATACAGTGATCCTCTGCTACACTGCAGTTCAATTGCATATTTCTATTACTGTTGTTAATATATAATAAATGTTTGTAATATATGTTGTGGTATCCATTGCTTTTACTCTCGCTCAATATATTGCATTTGCTTAGGCCGACCATGATAGCAATTTTTTAAAATATATTTCCTCCACAACATTATATACATATCACTGATATAATGATGTGTGTTGATGAGCTTAGAACAGCTGACTAGGAATAAGACAAATATTAAACATCAATGAAGTGTTCAATTTCATCAACTAAGTAAAGAAACCTTGAAAAAGTTACGTAATTCCCTCCCTCCCTTCACCAAAACCTTCTTCTGCTTGAGTACATGATGTCGATTCATTTTACTTTTATTCTTCGGTGGCCACATTTGTCACATTTTTCACCTACTTGACACAAAGTTTTGCCACTTGCAGATGATCAGATTGGCCATTTGTCACACAGTTACTACACTGAGCAAAAAGCACACTCTGTGTACAATTATGGCTCTGTTATACAATCCTTGCCACTAAAAGAAAAATAAAATAAAAATATGGCTCACATTCGTCAGTACTCATAATTAAAAGTGACGCTAAGCAGCCCATAGCAGTATCATTATGTTAGTAAAGTAGACTAACATTAAGATCACTGATTAGTGTTATGTTAACTTCACCTTCATGTCTTGGGTCCTAGGACTCTGGGCCGGTCACACTTGTAGAGGAGAAAGGTCCGTGTTACAACAAACTGGTGATCGCCTTGCATTTCACTGTGAAATGCTATCACGCTTTTGCCATTCATCTTTTTTTTCCTCTCCTCATTTTGCCAGTGTATTGTTTTTAACAATGTTTAAACATTCTCCAATTTCCTTCCGTGATCACGGGAACGGCAAGCTAAACAAAGCATCTGTGCTGTATTTCTATCTCTATCTTTCTTCATACATATGCCCATTTTTCTGAAACTGTTGAATAGGCGTGCCAGACCTTACAAAAATTCACAAAGCATGCTGGATTCTTAGAGAAGTAAACTATCTTTGGCCTCACAGCCATGAATTAGGTTGCAAAACAGGTGCCTACTGGTTAAATGGACCTGGTCCCTGTGTCCCAACATCCTAGGGAATTGGTCTTTTTATAGAAGGGCCATGAGCAGGGTACAGCATGTGCTCAATTGCTGAATCTGACCCGGTAAAAATGGGAGCTATGTTGCTGTGCAAATGAAATAATAATAATAATAATAATAATAAAAATAATCTATTCATCCATTTTCCATACTGCTAATCCTCACTAGGGCCGGGTTGTGCCCATCGAAGCGATTTTTGGGCGACAGGTGGGGTATACCCTGAACTACCAACCAATCGCAAGGCACATGGAAAAAAACAAACTAACAAACAAACAATCATGCACACTCACACTTATAGGCAATTTAGAATCTCAATTAACCTATCATGCATCCAGAGAAAACCCACACAGGCACGGGGAGAACATGAAAACTCCACACAAGCGGGGCCAGATTTGAACCTGGGTCCTCAGAAATGTGAGACAGATGTGCTAACCGTTCAGTCCACCATGCTCAAAAAATTGGTTTAGTATTATTTGTGCATGCAAATAGTTGCTTATTGTACTTACCAATGCCAACTACGTATTTTTCATTCTTAGTATTCCCTCAAAATACCTGTACTTCAGATGCTGAAAAGATTTTAATTCTGTGGTACATACTGCCTGCACTTACACATCTTATAAGAATGTGCATGTGTGTGTGTCTGTGGGGGCATAATGTGTATGTTTTTGCCATTCGACTAACCGTGACCTTGTCCAAATGAAGCCATAAGCCACTCCTCCCATCCACCCGAACCCGAACACATACTATCTGTGTTGCCCCCGAACCCTGGCACGCTCCAAAAGCTGGAACAGATTACTCCCCTGTGTGCTTGTTCTGACTCTGATTGCTGCTACATCCAGATAGGCTTTCAAGTGGCCTCCTGTGTGTGCACTGCCCCATGGGATATGGCCCAGCACACTACACATGGGGACGATTACCCAAGCCGGCATCAGCCCGCATACGTCAAGTCGCCCCTCCAGACTGGGCTGGCGTGGTCCTCATCCTCTCTACGATGCTCTAAACATCCATTTCCAGCCCCAATCATTACAGTTAATCACAGTGATAGTTCTATCCACGGGCTCTTTCTGCAATGGAGTGATCATCATGCTAGTCTTCCCAGGATAGATGTACAGTGTACACTGACAAGCATCACTGCAAATGGATGGCACTACACTCTACAGTATAAGTCAGTCAAATGTTCCACGTCTCCATGTTTGTAGTATAGTGCAAGTGTCCTCTGATTGTGAATTAGGACTTTGAAAATTGAAAAGCTAGTGTGGCTCTGTTGCAATGCAACAAATAAAATAGACACTTTTCTCGTAGTACAGTACAATAAACTTTAACCATCTAAGTTGCGTTTACACTGTCCAATTTTTGTACATCTCAGCCTTACTGTGAGGGAAATCTTCCATCTTAGCTTACAAGTATTGTGAATTCATCTCACACTGTGACAAAAAAAAAAAAACAATGAAACACGAACAGTCTTGTGATAAATTAGAAATCAAGCAGTATCAAAACTCGAGACAAATCATCGCACGCTGTGTCTACCTCTCGTTGCCACTACGATGGCTGACAGCGAACTAAGCAACAGAAAAACATCATGAAGTGATGTGACTTTGACTGCATGCGCAATGGCAAAAATGGCAGAAAAGATTCTTTGTGTACTGATGTGACTCACCTCCAACTGTTTGTAACACTCAAATCCCTTCCACGGCCACAAATATGACCACTTTCGTATTGTTACTTCTATTTGTTCTCTTTTTAACTCACAAAAACACCACTACATCTTGTGCAAAGTAACTTAACCTTAAACCCATAACACTGAAATACACCATACCTAATTATTGTTCATATATTCGCTCTTTACTTAAAAAAATAACATGATTAAGACCAAAGATTAAAGCATTCATGGTAGGCTTTTAGTGACAGTGAAAATATCTACAGTATATTTGCATTTGGATAATCCAAAGCACCAGTGTAAAAGTAAACAAACCTCTAATGTCTTTCAATGTGTGGGTAATGAGATTTGACTGTAACAGATTTCGGAAGGAAAATGTCTTCCTTTCAAGGCCCGGTTTAAAAAGGAAAGTACGTATTAGTAGAGAGTTGAGTGACAGGAGGTGGAGAGAAAGACTTAAACACTTAAAAATGATGAACCAAAAAGCAAACGTACAGCGTTTGTCAAGTGGTGCTGACATCCAAAATACATCACCTCAGCTGTGTACAGTGTATAGTATTTGTGATGGTTGGGAAATGATGTAGTTGAAAAAGGAAAGCATAAACATAAATTACCCAAGTTAGCTTTGATTATGCAACTGATGCAACTTGTCTGATGTTAGTAGATTTTTTAAATTTTTTCATCTATTTTTTTTTTAATCAACTGTATCCAAAGATGAATAGCTGTGAAAAATAGTTCATTACAATTCAGCCCTTGCTCTGTACATAATCTCTCCTTTCCTCTCATGTTGTTTGCTCTTATTTATTACTGTTATAAGACAGCCTGGCAAGCACCAAGTACCTGGCGAAATCTTACAGTAAATGAAGTCAGAGAAGTTATTAGAATCAACTCCATTAGAACATTTGCCAGAATTATACTGTGCAGTCTTTATTTCTTGTACGGTGCAACGCAGAGCACGGTAAAAATTGTGATAACTTGATCGACACCTACCAAAGCAGATACCACCTTTAAAGTTGAATTTGAACGTTTTACAAAGGAAAAGAAAAAACAAACCAAAACATGTAAAAATGGTGTGGCCCATGGAGACGTAGATGAATGGCTAGGAGTATACCAATGATTAATGATTTTGACTAAATGAAACTTAGTGATTGCATATTTAGCACAAGATAAATGTGACATTTGGTCTCTAGTAAAATAAATACAACCAGCAATCTGTAATGCAAATTCTCAAGAAATGATGGCTCTCTATTTGCACACAGATCAAAACGAAAGACAAGTTTCTCGATCTTACAAAGTCTATCAAGTTCTTTTTCAGCTCTGTCTTGATGGGCTGGCTGTGACCTGCACTTGTGACTCATTTTCCTCACATAACTCAGTGATAGAGGCCTCTGAAAGTCAGTCAAAAGTCATTCAGAAAGCCGAGTAGAACAGTTGCGCTATTTATAATCGTCACTTTGGGCTGAGACTTCAACATTCACCGTGAGCCTGATGACCTCCTTTCGATAACTTTGTTAGTGTAAATGAGGGCTGCAGTGAATCTTAATCGAAGTGTATTTGTGAATTTTGATAGGACACAAACACAAATTGAAAAGATGTCCTCCACAACAATGCTCACGCTGGAAATGATCAAGTAAGGAAGGCTTCTGAGGCCCCGTCATAAAACCTTGTTATGACTGGCGGAATTTCTTTGGCAACATCTCAAGCAATTACTAAACAGTATGTGCCAAAGTAAAATATCCTTTTACCTCTTTTTTCCTCCTCTCTGACTTTTCTTTCTCTTTATTTTTTGCAAAACAACTTTTCCTTGTGTCGCTGATATATGCTGCAAGTTATGTAAACATCACTTCACTTCAGATTCCAAGTAAGGATTGGAAACAGCTGTGGTGGCTGCCCATCGAAGCAAAGCCAAGCGTTGGTTTTTCACCTTTGTTCAAATTTGTTAAGTCCTGGTGAAGAACTGGCGTCGGGACGGCAACACTTCTGTGCTCCGTCACACTCACGTTGTCCAAACTGCAAGCAATTACACGCAAGGCTGGCCAGAACGAAGAGTCAAGTCGGCCACTCTCAAAACTGGAGGGCCATTTTCTTTGAAATAACACACATCTACATTCTATTCTTGTCAATGTTGTTATAACATCAAATACTGTACTTTTTTCCAGGAAGAGTACTCCTCTTTGCTCTTTGAACTTTCAGACTTGTACATTATTTTAAGGACTTTTCCCACACTTTCATCCAGGAGGGCTGTCTTAGTTGAATGCTTCTGCTAGAGCAAAGCGAAATATTGTGAATTTACTTGCAGACGAAAACCTTCTGATGATCAAGCAACTTCTCCTTCATCTTGCAAATGTGTTTTATACTTTGATCATACTATGCGACAAATTTTGTCTCACACAATGGCTGCCACAAAATCTTGCCGTACCTCGAATGGCCATTGGCAGCACTACACAACATGTACAGTATTACAGTACCACTGTATCATTGGGCTACAGCTTGTCAAAGCAGGAACCTCCACTATATGTCGAAGTCCTGCTACTGCCAATTTTCTGCTGCTCTATGATATTGCTAGTCCACATAATATCAGTTTTTACTTTTTTCTACCATGATAAGAGTCGAGATTGTTTTACATGTACTGTTAATGTTTCCATGTACAACCAATGAAACAATTTATTTGTAACAAGTATCGCCAACCATATTTCTCTTTAATGTGTGCACTTCTTCTGCACTTCTGTTTGAGTCCAAACCTCCCACTTTCATTTTCTTCTTGTAAGACTTTTAACGATCACTGTAACTTTGTTGTATTCAAATAGATTCTGACCAATTGTGGAAATGAACGTAACGTTTTTTTTTAAAAACAAAAGATATGATTTGTACCTTTTGTCTGGCTTAACTTTGACTAAGCAACTACTAAGCAATATAGTTGTCAGTTCTTTTAATGCAGCTTTTCAAACTAACCTCATTAATATTTTTTTTCATATTTGCTACAAGGATGCAGTCGGGGTTGGTTTAAAAATGCTCAGATATGACTACCATCTCAACAGATGTCTTTCAGTGTGAATTTGTTCCTGTTATATTACAATGACCAATTTTTGTTGCAGTGTGAAAAATTGGGAACATCATAATTTAAACAATAGTCAGCATGTTGGTGTGAAATGGTTTGATTTTAGTAAAGCTACTGCTGGTGATCCTGAAAGAAATCTGATTTATTAATGGATTCTTGTGCCGCATTCACCACCGCCTGTCAAATAAAATTCAATAAGCACGGCATAATATTAGGCAAGATAAAAATATGTGCATATGCTTGACTGCAGCACATGTTGAGGCATAAGGTTGCTTTGCCTTTGCAAGCAGAAAACACTTGATTAAGTGCACAAGTAAACAGCCTGAATATGATGGAAAACATAACTTCATAGGAGGTGATTAAGCGGAGGAAGAAACACATCACAATAAAATGACTCCCAGATTTTCCTTTTATTTAAAAAACACGTTTGCCTATTTTTCAGCAGTATTTTGTGATTTAGAAAAGCTGTGGGTTAATGTGAAAGCCTCTCATGTGTTACGCCATGACATCCTGTTGAAAGTGATGAAGAAGCATGTACAGTAAATCTTTTCTTTGTTTCGATGTCGAGAATGCAGACAGGTTTTGGGTCTTATAAGGCTCCATTTCCTGCTATGCGTTTGGAAAAGGTTTTGTGTGTGTGTGTGGGGGGGGGGGGGGTTGTACAGTAATGCACTAATAGAATATAGTAATTTTACAAAAAGCTTTTTTTGGAAGGGAGACAAAACATGCACAAACAAAATCACTAGTGATGTATATGAATTCTATCTATACATCAAACCAATTATCCTTGGTAGGATTATGGGTGAGCTGGAGCCTAACCCAGTTTTTCGGTGATTATATGATTATAGACAAACAACTGTTCATGCCCACGAGGGATCGCAAAAAACGCTTACTTTCCTAATCGGTTTTAACCGAACACCTGTAGCAAAAAAACGATTAACCGATTTTAAAATCGGTACCATTGTGGTGTTTACATAATTCACCCGCGGGACCTCGAGTTGGGGTGCAGGGTTCCACGCGGACTGTTTTTGTTGTTGCTCTTCTGGAGTGACGAGTTCACAGAGTTCCGCCGTTATGCGAGTAGTGTTTTGATGTCTGCCAATAAAAAAAGTTTTGTTCCTGTGTCCGACACTCCGCCTCCGACTCCTTTTCTCCGGCGCTACACCATCGAACGTTAATTTACTCCGCGGTAATGGGGTGGTTGGAATACAATATTGACAAACAAGCTTGTTGAATGTGGCTTTCAACAACGCACTCGTGGAAGTTCAATTTTTGTTCTTTTTTTTGTAAAAATCTTTTAATGTTAACATTCTTGAAAAAAAGTGGAAATGATATTGAAAAAATAGCGCAATGTGGAATACCGGAACCAGAAGAAATTATTGGAAATTTTAACCGATTTCGAAAGTCCAATTACAGTTTCGGTTTTAAACAATCGAAAGCCGGTTATAACCGATTAATTGTAACCGTTTGCGATCCCTAATCCCCACATTCCCACCTACGGACTATTTAGTCTTAACTTTACCTAAGAAGCATGTTTTTCACATGTGGAAGGAAGTCAAAGTACTTGGAGAAAACCCACGCTAGCATGGGTAGAACATGTAACCTCCACATAGGAAGAGTGGAACCCAGATATAGACCCCCAACCTCAGAGCTGTGGGGTCAGTCTGCTAATCACTCACCCAACAAGCCACCTTTCACATCAATTTAACCCACCCCCCCCAAAAAAAAGAAAAAATGGAAAATGTGTTTTCCACAACTTCCTACTATGGCTTTATTTACCACCTCAACCTCGAGCTTTTTGATGACCATCATGTGGCATTACTAAATTCAACACATTTCCTTTTTTCACAAGAGTCTTTGTCACCATAGGAAGGTATCCATTTTCACTGGAGCGAGTAGCAGGCAGAGGCTGAGAAGTTTGTGGTGAATAATTTATTGAAAAGGAAGTGGGAATTGGATCTCTGAGGCATAATGGTACTTCGTGGAGACGGGGAATGTACAGCAAGTGGTGGCGTGAGCAGGTGAATGGCTAAGCGGTGTGCTAGAAGAAGTCAGCAAGGCAGGGAGCACAGAAGGAGGACTGAGGACGAGGAAGTACATGGGGGTCTAAATAAGGTTTACCTTACGTAAATGTGCAAGGTTGGTGTACCGCAGTGGAACGTTAATACTCTGGCGAGGATTTCCAGGATCTGGTAGGCTTTTATGCAGGTAGAGATCATGACAGCTGATTAAAAACAGGTGCGTGGCCAAGGTGCTGCTGAGTCCAGAGAAGGGAGAGAAAGCACGAGAGGAGCACGATGCGCCACCCAAGCTCGAATAACAGGAACTACAAAGATAGCTGATGAAACCCCTTCTTGGACAGATGGTTCGCAGGTATTCAAATCTAGTGCTGTATTTGTCGGGCTTGTGTCTCTTCAAAATTATTCTCAGTTTTGATTCCCACTGGTTGGTATTAATGTGACAATATGCATACTATAGAGGTCAGAGTTTGCATTCGATTAGAACTGTGCTGCAATAAACGTTGCTTGCTATATGTTTTTTATTATTATTTGTGTAGCAATGTGACGAGGCAGAATATTACAATCACCTCGCAGTACTATTTACCCTTCCACAAGGACAAGTTACTACCACAATACTGGACATAACGTTAAATGATTACGTCTGAGTCAATCAAAATTTGGCGTTGTTGGCCTCTGTTGTTTATTTCCATTTGTCCTTCTCTCTTTCTCACGTGCAACACTCGAATGAGTGGAATTGCTGCGTCTAATTGGCTGAGTTAAGTGGTGTGAAGAGTTTGGTCCTTCAAAAGTCAAGAGGTGAACGCTTGTGACAAAGAGGCCTGCAGATGATGAGAGCACAACACAAAGAGGATTAACTGCTAGTGTGGAGAGCAAAGCCATCAATGACCTTTCAGGAAGGAAGTTTCCTTCTCTGTCAATCAATGACAGGCCGTGTGGTGTTAAGGTTGCAAGGACTGAAGTCTCCTTCATATTTGTTCGAGGAGCACTTCTTCTTTGGCCAGACTTGTACACATCAACAGATTTTGTCTCAGGCACATATGGCTTCGCACTTAAGCCGGAGCAGCAGTAACTAGATATTGATACAGGTTGGTACTTTTTCAGGGAAAATAATTGCTCTCATTCACTTGTAGTTGGAATGAATCAACATCACAAGTGGGGTCCTATGCATTTGTAATGAAAAGGAAATACGGGGTCAGTGTTGGTTCCTGGTGGGATAAAAAGTGACTTCATTTTCCTCCCAAACTGACCTAAGAAAAACAGTCACATTTACTGGGGACATTAGTCAAACCGCAACTGTAAGACCACAAATGACCCCGAATGTTTTTGGAAAGCTGCAGACAAGCTTCACTGTGACATGGCATGAATACACATGCACAACTGTGTGTTGGAGCCAGTGCAATTACAGTATGTGTGTGACACACAACGAAAAAAAAAATGAGGGAAACTACTTTCTTTCAGACATGATATAATTGCTACTCGCAGTCTTTACGAGACTCTCACTCAGAGCCAAGAATGCCCAAGAAAAACACAAGTGCCTCCATCCTTTTCATCAACTGACCAAAATCATTAAAAACACAATAACAATTATTTATACAGTAACTATACAAGTACCAATGAAAATAAAATGGGAATTCACTAGTAATTCTACATATGTTTTTGTAAATAATTGTAAATTTTCACAGATACTTTTAATGTTTACCATTTCTCACAACAACATCATTGATGGTACAATCCACTCTCCAGAATCAAAATGGCATCACCCAACTGATTGTCATCCTAGATGAACCAAGAAGGTGCGAACTAACCTACTTACTAGCTAATTAACATCCATATATTTTCCATACCACTTGTCCATTAAGATTCACAGGTGAGCTGGAACAATCCCTGCTGAGTTGGGGCAAAACTTGTCACCGGCCAACCACATGGTAATTGTTGGACAAAGCAGTTTTACAAGCAGCAGCATTACTAGTTTAACAATTGTACATTTTGCTGTAACAACGTCATAAATCACATTTTTCAGTCATGAAGCTACATTTGTGATATTTATATTTTCCCAGGGGGTTCTAAAACTTAACATCAACATTACTTCCGTGTGACTTTACCTGAAATGGTGCCGAAAAAGATGACCACAAATTGCCTGCTAATGCTGCAGAGTGGTGTGCTAGCATATGGGTGGAGACAATGGTAGCAGTGTAGGGAGAGACGTGTACATCTCATGAATCCCCATGGCCATACTTAAAGTGTATGTAATGTGTAATTTCTAGCGTAACTTATCTTGTCTAGACGAAAATATATGTTCAATTGTTCATAGAATGCACATCGTGTTCAATGTTTTTACCAAAAAATATAAGTGTTTAAGAATTAAAGTCTGCAAACTTTGAACTAGTTTCTCTTACCTGCAAAATTACTCATTTAGTGGGCGGACCTCAGACGTCATAAAATCTGGGAGGGGCTGTTTTGGAACGACGTTAAGTTGGGAGTCTTTTGTCTTCACGCTGAGGAAAAACCCATTCGTTTCGAGAATTCCTCAGTGATTGCAAGCTGAAACTAATCCGTAAAAATGTTGAAGACGTATGTGGTTCAGTTTTGTAACAATTTGAATTATACTGGTCACAGTTTACAATATTTTCCCAAAGACCCAAGCCTCAGAATACAGTGGGTAGGGTTTGTTCAAATGAAGAGAGCTAATTTTTCCAAACCCGGTCAGCAGTCTGCCATATACAGTGAACATTTTACCCCCGGACTATTTTACTGCCGGACTCATGTCTGAGATGGGTTTTAAATGTAAAAAAACTGTTAAAATCCGGAGCAGTGCCTATGATACACCCAGTTCAGACACCAGAACAGAGGGACAAAACGCAAACATGGATCGGGCGCTGAACCTGGACATGTTTCGACAAGCTCACCCCCCTTCCCCACGCAAAGTACCAAAAATGCAGAGAGCTTTGTTAAAAGACAAGTTGCAGAGGTATGTATTTTTTTTCCTGGTTGAATGATGGAAGCACGGAGTTATGGTGCAATAATAAGGATTTTACACGCAAAGTAGTTGTCGCGGTTGTTGCGTACCAAATCACTAAATACACGGCATTTGCATAATTTCTAGACAAGAGTGAAAACTTCGTATATACATTCAGGATATTGAAGCCTTTATTATTTATCAGTTTATGATCAGCTAAACCAAACAAGACCTTCAAAAACGCTTACCAGTCAATGTTTCCAACACGAGGCATATCCTCCATGATGGGTCTGAATGTCGGCTTCTTCATGGCCATTGATAACCTTTAATGCCTCATAAAGGTCATATTTTTTACCGTCTTTGAGGGACCCTTTAGAATAATGTTCATCGCTCAAATTATCGGAAAATTCATCGGCGTTCTTACAGTGTATTCCTACAGGATCCATGTTGTTGTCACAATGTCCTACGTCACGCCCCTGGTTGGCTTTTTCCGCGACGCTTCCGTCTTTTTCCGGTGGATACAGCAATGTGCGATCATTTGTTGCAGATAATTGTATTTAAGATTCATATACCGCATAAAAACTTTCTGATATTAGCAAAGAGGTGCATTGGGGTCTTGACATACACTTTAAACAAATCAACATGAATTATCAAATGTTCCCAGAGCAGTTATACTGTAAATTCTGTTTTTCACTGCACAACCCTAAACTGAAGCTCCTGTCAACATCCAAGCTGCCCATAGAATAAAACCAGAATATATAGAATAATATAATATGATAATATATAGAATAATAGAATAAAACTCTCTAAAATTTTATCGGACCACAAATAATGGCACTCCATAATGTTTGCTCAGTAATGTCAACAACAACACCTACAATATAAAGGTACTTTGATTTGATTTGCGCTATAATAATGTCTCAGGAACGCTCGTTCAGATTAATCCATCACGCCACTTGAGATTGGTGATTACTATGTCAACTCAGGCCTTGGAAAAAGATGCAACTCACATGTGATTTACACTATTGATCCAACATTCTGATTAGAATTTTTAATTAATGTAGGAGGCTATAATTGCCTCCAGAGAGGTGCTCACCCGACCCTGAACGAGCATGATAACTTGTGTTACGGCAGCAAGACTAAGTTAATTGCCAGGTTGATTCTCTGAGCCTTGCCAGTCATCACTTTTCAGCTATGTACCTGACATTAAATAGATAATTCATTAGAATTAATTTGTGTAAAAAGAGTTTGTTTGTAAAATTTCTCTGAATAACAAAACACATTTACAGTACACAAACAATTGTCAAGTTGGTGTTATCAAAATAACATACCCAATTAAACGGGGATAGTTTACTTCAAGCTCCAGTACCTTAACAGGAATACCTACCAGTCTCAGAGTGCGGATGAGAACCGCTGGGGGTATTTCCACAGCCTAAAGGGGTTCCATTAACTATTAATCTGTTCCCGGAGAGCAGAGGGAACCATGAAGTCACAACTGCCATTACACGGCTTCATTCTATAACACCCTTCTTTCCTCCTGTTTCACTGTTTCCATTGGCATGCAATCCACAGCTGAGTCTGGCTAATTAATTTTAAATAAAATACATTGGTTATGCATAATTTATGTTTTAAGCCTAGAGCTACCGGTGTTAGACAAATATACAAAGTCCATACTGAATTACCAGCCACTTGAGCTGAAAGGAAGAGTGTGGCCCCTTGGCAATATATCTGACTCAATGCCTGGGTTCCTTGGAATATGAGTATCCAAACCAAACAAAGTCAGTTAGAGCCCAATCATAAAGTGATATTTTAAAGTACCAACATTCAAGATAAAGGCACGTTGTGTATTTTATACCTGGTCACTGACAATGGTTGTCCATGAAAAGCCCAGTTGTAGTGAAATGGGCAGTGGGCCAAATCCATTATAGAGTACGAGCTTGGGCGCTGACTTACTTCGGCAGAGCAGCCATTAAATGTGAGGTGAAATTTGCCTACCCAAGTTCCTTAAATCAGCTTAGTATCACTTGTGTAAAAGTACCATACCCAAATAAGTTATTATTACTAGTTAATTAGTCAGGTTTAATTAATTTCATTATTTTTATTTGAATTTGAATGCTTCGATACCTCCAATCCCAAATCTTTTCGAACCCACGTTGCATGGCAGTGGAGGCTTTGTCGCAGTCGTCTATGCTTTCTCTTGGCCTGTTTTGGTAAGGTCAGAAATGAAAACTGCCATCGTCGTAATTCTTTGTTAAACAATCTAGACTTTTGCTCTTAAACTCAACTTGCAAGGTGGCTCAATTTAAAACATCAACAGGTCCAAAACAAAACATATGCTTTTCCTCATTAGCGTCACAAGATGAGGGGAGCCTATCCAAACTGAGTCCCGACACGTGATCTGTATGCACTTATAGGAAATGTACAGTCCTCAAAAGATGGATTCCGAATGTGAGAGGAAGCCGGACATCACAAATGTGAGCCAAGATTCAAACTCAAAGCCACTTGGCTGATGCGCGGACCACGACAACCTCGTGCTGTCAGATTTAAAATTTTTGTAACATCACTAATAAATAAACAAATTCAATAGAAATTGCTTTGTGGATAGTAACTTAATAATAACTAATAAGAATAATGTGATAATAAATGAATAAATAAATAAAAGGAATCAGACTTCCATTGGTGATAATAATTAGTAGAGTAAATTATCCATCCATCGATCCAGTTTCTTAACAGCTTATCCTTACGAGGGTTGCAAGGAGTGCTGGAGCCTATCCCAGTTGTCAATGGCCAGGAAGCGGGATATAACCTGAACTGGTTTCCAGCCAATCACAGGGCACGTAGAGCCAAACAGCTGCACTCACAATCACACCTACGGGCATTTTAAAGTGTCCAATTAATGTTGCATGTTTATGTGATGTGGGACGAAACCGGAGTGCCCGGAGAAAAGCTCCGCAGGCACAGGAAGAACATGCAAACTCCACACAAGCGGGTCTCGGATTGAACCCGGGACCTCAGAACTGTGAGGCCAACGCTTTCCAGGTTGATGCTGTACATTAGCGGTTGTACAAACTAGTTGACTAGCTGATTTTACAACTCCGTAAATACATTTAGAGCATGACGTTTACCAGTGGCACATCACATAGCTTACATTAAGTTGGGGGCTGAGCTGCTTCCAGCAAATGATGAATGTGCTTCATAAAAAGAGTCACATAAATGTATTCAAGGTGCAGATCTTGTGTTATTGAATGCACGGTACATGAGGGAGGATTTTGAACACCTTTCAGCCCATACTACCAAAGGAGAAAGAAAGTGAAGAACCATTCCAGCAAAGATAAGGTTGGCTGTGACTATTTTTCCATCCATTCATCAATCCATCCATTTTCTACACGGCTTATGCTCATTAGGGTTGCGGGTTTGTTGGGGAAAAATTGCAAATTCCCACGAGGCAAAAATCTGAACGAGTACAGGCTTCCCTGGCCAAGTTGTACAAATGTTACCTGACTGTCCCAGCAGCAAGCTCACCGAGTAAGAGAATGTTTTTTCCTGGCTGGAAATATACCGTCACGCAGCAGCATTTTGTTCTAATGACTATGTTCTGCTTCGATTCTGTGATGAGCTGTCCGTTGTAGATGAATATAAATTATTGCAAAACATTCCCTTCTATTGTGATTTATACATTTATTTACAATTATAGCACTGTACTGAAAAAAATGTTGACTTAAAAAAACCCTTAACTTATGCCACCGCTACCGAAACAACGTAATGTATGTTCCTTTACTTTTGGTTTGGCAAAAACAAGACTTCCTTTGGCCAGGACCTTCTCTACCTCACAAGAACTTTGCAATTAATGAGGCTGGCATCGAAGATGCTAAGGTAATCATCTTCGATGATCAAGGTCTTGTGTTTCCATTTCTGCATTTCCAGATTGACAATGGGCACTTCAAATATGCAATAACAACAAAAAAGATGATTTTGTTCTCCCTGTCTTGGGAGTTCAAAAAAGGGAGTTCTTGCAGACTGAGTATGTGTATGTCATGATCTGTTGTTGCTGTTGTTTTTTAATATTTTGGATTTTCTCTTAAAATAAAATTGTTTCAGATCATTTTAGTTTTTGATGTTATAATTGAGTGGTTCATTTTTCCTGTATCTTCACATTCTGCTCATTATATCCTTGTCTCCACGTGTCAGCCCTACTCATTTCTATATCAACCAATCAGACCTCTACAGTCACCCATGTCTTGTTAAGGTGTGCCTCATTGTCTTGTCAGTCTGTTTCTATTTAATTTTGTTTTTGACCTGTCATTTGCTTTGCCTAGTAATTTTTTTTAATCCCCGCTACACTGTACTTTTGTAGGCCATTTTTGTAACCCTTTTTCGAGATTCCCGTGAACTGCTGCCTTTCTTTGCTCCTTCCCTGTCCTTAGGTCCACCTTGTGCCTGTACACCCCCCCCCCGCCCCACACACACAAACAAACGTGACAGAACAGACCTTCATTAAGTAGCTCAACAAATCATTTGCAATCAAAGGGGCCTTCTATTAGTCTGTAATGTATAGGTATTTTAAATTTGCTGCAGTAATGTCTTTGCTAGTATCGGTTAATCTATGCCAATTAATGAATCCGTCCATCCATTATCCTTTCTATTCATTCTTACAAGGCTCACAGATGAGCTGGAGACTATGCCAGCTATCTTCAGTTGAGAGGCTGGGTACACCCTGAACTGGTTGCCAGGCAATCGCAGCTGACAATTAACGCTTCAACCAAATATTGTATGTGGTCTGCCTACATGGCCTACATGGCAAAAAGTTGTTTTAAAATTCTCAACTCTCACTACTTTGAAGCTTAAAGAGTAACTGCTTGAAATTGATGATGATGATTTGAGGCATTAAAGGCCTCTGAAGAGCAATTGTCTCCGTCTTTTTTATGTTTTACCTGCCAACCTTAAAGTCAATAGGATCTGAATCCTGAGTCTTGTTCAAATGCTTGTTAAAAATTCCTGGAACATTACAAATTTCCGCTTCTCTCCCAGCTTTCTCCTCAGCCTTCTACTTCAGCAATTGGCATCCGGGATTGAAGTACTCTACACTGAGCAGGGATTTATAGTTTAGTGGTGCGTGGGGAGTGGGAGAGCGCTCGTCTCAGTGAGGAATAAAAGCACTTTTTGGAAAATTTTTGTGCTGTAACCAAGAAAAATAAAAGGCGTTTGACAAGACTGTAGTTCAGACTACATAAATAGATGTTATGTGTAAATATAGCTGAAGTAATATTTATCTCTGCCTTCAATTGCTTTGATTTAGCTAATTATTGTTGCAATTTAGTTTTTATTTTCATCAAAATAGACAAATATTAATCTGACTGAAGGTCTGCTGTGGACATGCAAGAAAGGATTAGTATTTGCCCACCCAAGAAGGGAAACAGTTACACTGTTTTGGTTTGAGTTACTCCCAAAATGACCATCTCCGACCGAACTGGATGGACTAAAAAAGAACGATTAACACAAAGAAAAAAGAAGCATGGAAAGGGATAAATGTAGGAGGATGAAAAAGAAGAAAGAAAGGAACATTCCCAAACTGGGCTGGTTAATTGCACAGGATTGGAACCAGATGCACAGCCGCAGTGACGTTATCAAAGTAGACCTTGAAAGTCCTTTTGGTTTTAGTGGAAGGGGGATCGGAAGACTCAGGGAGCACAAAATCGGAGGGATGACAAAGACTGATAATAAGCTAGATCGAACGGTGTCGTGACACGAGTGAGAGCAGAAGAAGAAACTGAGGCCAAGGATGAATAAATGGCGAGGAAAACAATGACTTGGAGAAAAATGTGCTCAAAGTTGTTGAGTTTCACAATGTAGTGCAATCAGTATGTCTGACAGGCATTATTGTATGACTAATTTTTGCCAAATATATGCTGCTGACGCTCATCGCAGATTATCAAACATAACATCCAAATTGCTATTCTCTGAGTTAAATGTCGTCATTTGAAATGATGGCAATATAGGCATGGAATTTCCTTTTTAGGTGCATTGCTTAACATTAACTCAATGAACAGGATGCACATTTACAAATGTAAAATCTCCAGCAAAGAAACAGATTGTGCCAATGCTTTCCAATGTTTTACACTTCACACACAAAGTATTTCAGAGGATGTTAAATATGTCACAGGACTTTACTTTTTGTTTCTCTCTAGCACACACACACAGACACGCAAACACACACACACGACATAACCTGGCTCTCAATTTACCTTTGTGTCTGACCTTTATCCACTGAAAGGTTTTTGGTTCAGTTTCTGAGGGAAGCCTCCTCCTGTGCCAGGGTTGTGTGATTTGTGATTAGTGGGTGGATCTTTGTGCGATGGAGCCCTGGGGCCGTCACTCTCATAATTACACTGCATCCCTAGGGAGGGACCCTGGAGTGACAGCAACATAGCTCCCATTTTTACCAGGTCAGATTCAGCGATTAAGCACATCCTCTACCCTGCCGGTGGCCCTCCTTTATAAAGACCAATTCCCTAGGATGCTGGGACACAGGGACCAGGACCACTTAACCAGTAAGCACCTGTTTGGCAACCTAATTTATGGCTGTAAGGGCAAAGATAGTTGATATCTAGAATAATCCAGAGTGCAGGGCTCTGTGAACTTGTGAAATTTTTGGGAAACAGTTTTAGAAAAATGGGCACATCTGTGAAGAAAAGCGAGAGAGAGAGAGAGAGAGAGAGAGAGAGAGAGAGAGAGAGAGTACAGCCTGTACACTGACGTACTAACACTTGTACTTGTTGGGCTTGATGTTCCCATAATAATGGTCAGACAGTAGAGACTGTGCAAACAGTGAAAACAAGAACAGTGTTTTGTTTGTGTGTGTATGTGTGTGTGTGTGTGTGGTGTGTGTGTGTGTGTGTGTGTATATATATAAATATATATGTATTGGCTATATCCATCCATCCATTTTCGATACTCATGAGGGTCGCAGGAGTCAGATGTCTATCGATGTCTATCTCTGCTAATTCTGGTCAAGAGGCGAGGTACACCATGAATTGGTCACAATTGGAGGGCAAATATAAACAAGTGATCATTCACAATGCCTGACACGTTTCATACTGACACCTATGGCCAATTAAGAGTCTTCAATTAACTTACCATAAAGGGATTGAGAATGTGGGAGGAAAATGTAGAAAGCCCAAGCAGGCACGGGGAGAACATAAAAACTCCACACAGGCAGGACGAAATTTAAGTGCTAACTACTACAAGTAAATCCAGTTGCATATTTATTTACAAACGTTCATTGTACTATATATTACCAGAACCACAATCGGGATATCCATTCACTCATCTATCTATATATACAGACATTTTTTTTTTTTTTTTTTGTAATTTAATTTCAAAATGAGTTCATTTCCACTTGTGATAGAGAAAAAGCTAATTTCACTTTAGTTCCATAACCCCTCAGTTCTCTGAAATGTTCACTTATATTCTTATAAACCTGGATTGGACAAGGATGCAACATTCCTTATCATATTTTGGGAATTTTGAATAACAATGTGCTATGAATTCAAATTTGAAGATTTTGTTTCACTGTATGAACATCACAGTGAACACAAGGTGACAGACCTAACAGAAACTAAATCAAAATGGGGCAATATAGAACTCCAAAGATTTTAAATCTGATGTTGTAGTGATACACTCGCTTGACTTTGATGTGGGCTTCGTGGGTTCAATACCCACCTACTGACAGTATGAATGTGAGTCCAAATGGTTATCCATGTCAATATATTTTTTTCTCATTGAAGATTATATGACAATACAAAGCACAGAAAATATTTAAAGAAATTAAATAAATTCCTGTTTCATAGTCTGTAGAATATTTGATGATGACTGATCACACAACCTTCTAAAGAGCCCACCCAGCACTGGAAAAAGTTTGATTTCAGCCACAGTTTCTGCAATGCTGAATGAGAGTAAATGACTTATTTTGCTTCATCAATCTCTTAAATACATGTGCATGTTGACAACATGGACTTAACCCAAGAGCATGTGATGGTTGATGTCCAGGAGGAAACTCTTTATCACAGATAGCAGCAGCTGTCTGACTTGTGTTGATGAAGAAGCTGCTGAGTCAGAACTGTCCAAGCTACAGATTGTTTGATGGAAAATGAAACCACTTTACTTCATTAAATAAAAAATGCCTCATTTATCTAGGTTCCGCTTTAGCAAATCTCGTAAGTTGCATCAAAACAACACCTAATATAAAAGAATCTCATTTTATGACCATTTCTCTGAATGTTGGCTAAGATGTGTGAAGATTAAAACGTGTTGAAAGATGTTATGCAATTATCAGGGTGGGATGTTAGATGCTTGAAATGTTCAAAGAAATATGCTTTGCATTTTAGCCATTAAGACCAATTGACTCACGAAATCTTGCTGCCTCTCCCACAGAAAAAAAGCTTCATGTTCCCATGCTTCACTGTGCAGAAATGGACTATAGTACATTACCTCATTTCATTCTATTAGCAACCATTTTGAAACAAAGCACAATAAAGCAATGAATATTTTGCATTACCATTTTTACTAACCATGATCTAATGTAGCCTCGTCGTTGACGTGATTTCTTTTCAAGATTCTTTTTGTTTCATCTAGTAGTAATGTATTGTAAAAAAAAAAAAAAAAAAAATGTCAGCAATACAACTTCATAGAGCCCTACACTATACCCTGCATATTTAGCCTCTCGGGGGCCCAAGGCAAATCCAGTCATGGGACTCTCCACATCTGGGAAATGCAAAGGTTTTTATTTTTTTAGGTGTTTATTATCGACTAGTTAGCACATCTATATTACAGTTCTGAGTTTGCGGGTTGAAATCCAGCCTCGCCTGTGTGGAGTTTATATGTTCTCCCTTTGCTTGTGTGGGTTTTCTCCCACATCCCCAAAACATGCACGGGAGATGATGCCTAGATCAGACCACCGCTCTTATATTGACCCAGTTAGCTATCACAGCTGATTTCTAAGATCAGGTCCAACATATTTTGTCAGGAATGACAACCATTTTGAGACCCAGCGAGGAGAACCATATATGTCTTTCTCATTTTGTCCACCAAAATGAATGATTGCATATTATCAACTCAAAGTGTGAATTTGAGAAAAATTACCTCTTTCCTGATCAAGATAAAGTCATTTGGTGAAATCATCTCAATGTTTTTAGTATTATTGATAAGAACATTGATCACCATTTCAATATCCAGTAGTTTATCATTGTAACCGCTTTAATATGCACATTTCAAAATAAAAATTTCATCTCATGTCACTCTCCACTTCATCTCTTCAGCATTCTCCCCAGCCAACACTGACAGTAGTGCTATTGTAACTGGCAGAGGTTTTTGTCTTTTGGTGTTGCCACTTCCACACACAGTCACCGTGAAAAAGATTGAAACCTTTGGTAGTTTTGATAACTATTTGTTCTCCTCTTGCCTTTCCCACTCCATCGGGATCATGTCGCTTAATATTCCTCACAGGCACATCTGTATCACTTCCCGAATAAAGTCTGCAAATGTGCTGTAATAAGATAAAATTGTTCACTGGATGAGATGGGAAGTGGCAGTACTTGAAACGTTTTTGAAGACCAAATGAATAACTACGTGAATAATCACATTACTAGTTAAAGTAGGAATATAGCAAACGTAAACTTTGTTACATACTGAAGAGTGAGCAAGCAAGTGAACGTCAGCTTTTAAAGGTGTAGAATGGATGGTAACATTTATTTTGTATGAAAAAAAAATCTTTTTAGATTTCAAAAACAGAGAAAAATTCCCAGTACCACCATATTCATCCATTTTCAGTTAAAAATGGTCTTGTGTATGGCGCCCCTTTGGTTATGACAAATTAATGAAAATGTTGAAATGAGAATTTATTCAGTTTGATCTGGTCGAAAATATTTTAGAAAAAAAAGCACCAAAATTTAAATGGCTCTTCATGGGCCCATGCTTTCAGAAGAGTAAAATGAAAAGGGTTGAGTTCTCCTGCTAAATAATTTAACATGGAGATGTAGTAAAGTCATTAACAAAATCAACTGCCACAAAAAAAAAAAACACATCACACTGCGGTTTATAATAAATAATAAACCAATGTGGTTTCTAATTTTCAAAACAAGTCTCACACCAATCATGTGTGACAAAATGGCAAAGCCAAAACCTTCATGGAACATAAACTTTAATTTAAGATTATGCAGGTTTTAAGAATGTTTACACCAACAGAAAATCAGTGATATGTATAAGACATGTGGTCATCTTTGATCTCAAGCTAATAAAATCTTGTTTTTCTGTTACATTATTTCAAATGTCAAAACATGTCAATGTTTCCTAATGTGCTGTTCCCACTACAACATCAGGAGTTTGAGCCAGTTGCAAAAACTTTGAGTACACTAGCTCAATTCTTAATGTGGCTAGTTAATGTTTTGCTGTACAGCACATTCTCAATTGACATTTTTTTTCCCCCTACGGTCTTGTAGACTTCTACATTAACCTGTCTGTGACTAGTGAGTGGTGCATGTCCAGCGCAGTATTTACATCTCCAAATGACCACTTAAACGGAGCACCCCCAGCTAAGTCATTCAATACCATTGGTTTCCAATGGCATTATTAAACTCTTTACATTCACCCTTCACTACCTTCAAGTTTTTTTTGTTTTTTTTTTTTTTTTAAATACGAAAGTCTACTCTACCCCACTGGGCACAGGCAACATCTGTTTCCTTTCTTTACTTCAGTGTCCCTGCAGACGTTCACTGAAATGGAGTAGCCACCTCCTAGAACTCAGCTCTTTCCAACACACACACATGCACACAGAGTGCACACAATCTTGGCGGACACATTCCTTCAAAATTTGGATTTCACACTCAAGCCATTATGACTGCAGTATAAGAAATTCAGCAACTTTACCTATTCTGACCTGTCACTTGTACTGAAAGGCTGCATGTCCTCGTATCTAGCAATGGGTTTGTGGAAAGAAAATACAGTAGTAGGCTAAAGGTCATTGAAAAATGATGAATGAGCAAGTTAATGTGTGGCCGGGATGTGGGCCGTCTATTTCACATTCTTCTTATGGAAATCACATTTGCATCAGAGTTTCTAACATTACCCAGCAGTGTATGCAAAGCATCAAGTCAGGGGTCACGGCCCTTTTTTGGAACGGACTTCTTCGCTAAATAAATGCAATGAGTTGAGACACAAGAATAAATTACCTTTAAATATGTTATTATTAATTATTAATCATATTTGTCTCTGTGAAGGTTCCAATCACCTAAATGATTTGCAATATATTTATAATTGATATGTAATCTGGCGCAACGGTGGATGATTGATTCGAACGTCTTCCTCACAGTTCTGAGTACTCGGGTTCAAATTTGGCCTCGCGTGTATGCTGTGTGCATGTTCACCCCGTGTCTGCTTGAGTTTTCTCCGGTTCCCTCACACATACCAAAAACGTGCATGGTCAGTTGATTAATGACTAAATTGTCTATAGGTCTGAATGATTGTTTATTTATATGTGTTATACCTGTGATTGTCTGGCAATGAACCCTGGCTGTTGCCTGGAGCCAGGTAAGGTAGGCGCGAGCCTGCCCGCGACCCTTGTGAAAATAAGCGGTACAGAGAATGGATGATAGGTAATCTACTGTATGTATTCCATAATTATTAAAATGTTTGATTTGGTTGTTCAGTAGATGTAATGAAATTGGGGAATTCATTGTTGGAAACCCTTTATTTTGAGCCGTTGAGGATGTAGTGGCTATATAAGAACAGCATCTCCTTTTTCAGCAAACGATATTGAAAACTATTACAGTATCATGTACAACAATATGTGGCTTCTGAGAAGTGTGAAAATATATATGGGTCACATCTGTCTTTATTGGAAGGTCGGGGATTATTCATTCCTGGATTAATTTTGGCAACTTTATGAAAACTTTTTTATTTTGCATGTAGGTGGGTGCAAGGTGACGATATGTGAGGCTTTCTATACTATGGTTCACTTCCGTGAATGCCTATACATTCTCATACGGTACTGTGCTGCAGGCCTCTTTACAGATCGTATAGATGATGTGTAAAACAGACCTTTTAAAGTATTTGTGAATAAATTTGACATGATGATTACATTTTCCAATGGCATGTTCAGTATTTTAAAACAAAGTATACCCACAATAGCAACAACATGAGGCAATGTTATGCAGCATTGTTTATGTTAAACACTCAATAAGATTGTCTTTTTCATGTGAGAGACTGTTCGGCTCCTAATTAAAATGTAGAATAATTTGTTTTCCGCAAAGTTCCGTGATATTGTGCTTGATATCATATGGGGGATGTTATGGAGAAAATTCTGCCACCTATCTGCAAAGTTACATAAAAATCACTGATACGGTTTTTAAGTAACCCATATTACTAGCTGACACACACAAAGCAAACAACCCTCCTTTATGCTTACCTGAGATAAAAACTGAAGACGTAACCTCGGCAAGGTGATGCAAGTGGCCTGCTGCATAGTCAATCACTCTAGGTTCAAATCAGCCACCATTCGGTTTGGAGTTAGCATGTTCTTCACAATCTTGTCCGCAAGTCCACAATTTCTGTGTGGAGTAGGCATGTTCCTCATTTCTCAGTTTTCTTCACATAATCCATCTTTCTCCCATATTCCCCCATCCTAAAAAAACAGAGAAGAAAGACTAAATTGTCCATAGGTGTGATAGTGAGCAGGTATGTGTGTTTTTCTAAACATTATGTGCCATGGAATTGGCTGGAGAGCAGAGGATAACCAGTATACAAAATGTATGTATCGAAAAAAAATAAATCAATGTCAAGTAAAGTGTGACGTTATGACAAACCACAGGGAAAAGTTCTGGCACATTAGTGATTTGTAATCAACCACCAATGGTTGTTGATTACTATGAGTTATTTTCCAGGCATATTTTTTAAGCAGACCTCATTTTGGAACAAAACCTTAGTACAAATTGAGTGTGCAGAACATTTTGCAAGCAAGTGCAAAGTCAAATTGAGCTCCAAATGAAGACTGTAGATAAACATCAGTTTGAGATGGTTGATAGATTCCATTATTTATACATGCAAAGCTACAGAAGTGCAGAGTCAATCTTTTTCCATCAGGAGATTACTGAAATTCCCACAGAGGGAGAAAAGTTTCTCCTCAGCAACTTGAGTAAGAAGGATACAATCTGGAAGTACATAGAAGAATTTGTCGTTCAACAATCAAAGACACAATCTAAAGCAAAAATATGCATCCCTCACTTTGTTTAAGAGTGCTGTGATAAACAGTCTTCTTTGCTGAAACCAAATTTTCTCCACTCAGTCTAATTAAAAGTCTCCAATTGATTTTGATTTGGGTGAGTTTATGTTTTCTTTCTAAAGTTTATTGTGGGCGGCAAAAAAAGGAGGGCAAGCAGGCTATTTTAGTCTTGGGAGACTGAGAGGTTGGAGAAGAAGCCAACTTATCCTGAAGAAATGAACTGGACTTTTTTTTTTTTTTTTTCTTTGCTTCAGAGCTTTTTGGCGCCAATTTGGCAGTGCCTTTGGGATGCACAGCTTCTATTTTTCTTCCTTCCATCTTGGGCTTGAGTCACCTGGGATGTAATTAATTATTTAGACTCATTGTGCTAAGCTCGGTGGCCACGTGTTTTGGCCACGTGTTTTGTGGTGTGCTGTGGTCAATTGTGTGTGTTCTGGGTGATTGAGATTAATAAGATTGGGGGCAATTTGTATGGAGAGTCAGGGTTTAGACATGGAGTGGGGTTATATTGGGAAGAGAGGCTAAGAAGGTGGGTGGGGGTTGGGGGTGCTGAGGGGCACAGACCCTCCCAGCGGATGGAACAAAAGGGATTTTGCGAGGAGAGCAGTTTACAATGCACACTTTACTCTCCAGCAATGAGATGAAAAAATCTATTGCAAGTGAAAAGTGATTTTTTTTTCTCTTTTTAAAATTCATATTAAGATTCTCTTCTGTTTCAAGCAGGGTTTCTAAAGTCCATCCCTGGAGCCGCTTACGGCCTACTGCTCATATCTTTTTTTCTTTTCTGGGCCCAAAGGTTTTTCTAAAAACAAAAATTAAATGTGAAAAACACAGAAATTAGAATAAAAAGGTGACAAGCAACATTTTGTAATGTTATGAGAAAAAGTGAAAATGTCTAATGTGATAAGTTCACGCTAATACTAATAATTAAAGGATTTGTTGTCACTGTTCTTTATTATTATTATTATTATATTATTATTATTAAGAATATTTAACTCCTTGTCAAAGCTCGACCTACAGCACATCAGCTTGGTTTGAGTATTTTTCTAAGCAGAAGTTAAGGAAAATCACATTGGCCAAATTCATCCTTTAATTTTTCTGCAGCCTACACATGATCAATAAATAGAAGGGAACCAGTTGGATTGGGATCCATGCACGCTGCTTGAACATGGCACTACGATGCCATGCTTCAATCATGAGGTGGTAGCCAGATCAGTTAAAACGTCATCTCTTCTGTTCCTCTACTGAAAGTTTATTTTTTTCTCACTAAACCTGCCCAAATAATGAAAAAAAAAAAAAAACTACAAGTTGGGTTGACCTTGTAGAAAGACATGGGTTGTACTGTTCCAAAGCTCATCCCTAAAATAGTCTGGGAAGAACTTCTAGCAACAGTGGCCGTGATACTCTATACTTGTTTGCTCAAACTATCCACTAAGCATGGTCAACTATTATAATAAAGTTATTTTTGGGTCCGGCTATCATTCTCTACGTTATGTTTCACCTTGACCTGCAAGTTTGCTTTTTGAAAAGTACAAGTTCCACCCAGAAATAATGGCTACAACAGACAACAGACATGGACCAAGAACCTCAATCATGATCCTCAGAAAAGTCCCCAAATTATTTATTTTGCCTATATAATCAGTTGTATGACCAGACTCCAGAATAGCGGAATAAAACAGATGGGTGGATACTGAGAAAATAATTGTAAAATTCCAAATACAAACGTTCATTTTTCATTTAGATCATTTATTTGTAAAAATTGCATCATCCCTTGTTTATGTTAGTTTATGTTTTGTTTTTTAATTTCCAATCACCTTAGCTGTTCACTTTTACTGCTATCTTTTTTCTGTCAACATTATTTAAATGTAATAGGACGTATATATATATATATATATATATATATATATATATATATATTTCTTATGAAAATTTTTTTTAATGATGCATACGACTTATTCTGCTGTAACTTTCCAAGGCATTCAAAGATACTTTAAAATTGCAAGCATGATTCAATCCCTCCGCAGTCACACCCTAATGGTGGTAAGATGCTTCCCTCAACACTTCCCCCTGTGCCAAGCCGCCCCATTACTTTATTCTATCATCATTGTATTCTGTTTCTATCATGCTACCTAATTTCGATGATGACTTGTTTATATAGTCTTATCTATTTGTCCCTGCTAAGGGGTTCAATATTCTTAGTACAGAGCAAAAATAACTTGAAGTAACAAAGAAGTCAATAGTTCTTTTTTTCTCTTCTAATTTTTCAACACTCGTGTATGCTCCATGTGCTACAAAGAATTATATGGGCCGCGTAACAATTGGAAAAAAATACCGTATATTCCATGAAAAAAGTAAACCTTTCTGAGGGGAAAAAAAACAATATCATGACTTTTGTCCTGGAAAACTGTTATGACTTTGTTTTCCTCCTGCACAGTACTACTTAAACCATAGAGCTGCCATTTCTGATGAGGCAAAAGTAATATGATGTTTCTTTTCTGAGCACTACTTTTAAAGTTGCCAACTGTGTTTTAGGCTTTACCCACTTTATCCCCCCCACTTTCTAGAGTCCTAAAAGAAACAAACATATCTGTATTTATTACTGGCATGTCACTCCAGATACTTGTGTAATTTGATTATTGCTTTTTTGTTTGTGATTTGACAATGATTACTACCGGAGACTTGCCCGCGTGTCAAGGCAGGAAATTATTCTTTGTGTCACTCATTTATTTATTCTATCTTTTATTTTAAGAAGGAAATTACTTTGCTTTTATTGCAGATGGTGTGCTTGAAAAGAAAACAGACTAAATGCAAGTAAGGGGGGAAAAAAGCGACTGAAATAGGAGTGAAAGACTTGACCACTTTATGATGCCCAAATCAGTCACATAGCCACAGTGACAGCCTTTATGTCCACCTATTGGAAATAAAAACACTAAACCAAAGGAAAGTTGCTCATAATTTCCTCCCACCTGGCTTGCCACAATGAAAGCTGAGCACAGCATGACCAACGCAGAACCTCTAATACTGAATTAAAAAAAAATGTCTTTTCTTACAAGGTAAATAGACAGATTCAACTTAGCAAAGACTCTCCAATGATGACTACATGTTCTTGACTATATTCCCACAAATATAACAAATATATGACTCAACATGATGAGTGCTGATTAAATTGCCCAAAGCAGACAGGATCTCTTTTCAACCAAACTGCAGATTTAGCAGGATGTGTCTGAAAGACTGTAAACAAATGATCATCATTATCCAACCATACAGTATATACAAATCAAAGGTGGATATTAAATAATTGAACAACCTCGACCTGAAGCAGCTGCAAAAAGGAAGAAGCTCGTAGTTTCTGTGATATTGAATAATTACTGATTAAGAATATCCTTTGGAGCGTTCACTGGCTTGTAATGAGTTGCCCGTTGCTATGGTGCTCCTACATTATCTTGTTCAGGTGTTCTACAGATACTCTTTAATATTGGTGGACTAGGCAAAAACAGTGTGTACAATCTTAACTTCAACTGATGATGAAACTGGTCTTTTACCGAAATATTCCATTATTGTGCAAAATCTAATTTAAATACTTGAACCCTTAACAGGAGGAGAAACCTTTGTAAAACTTTGAAAATATGGTCTCTTGATGTAAATTATCTTAAGTAATAAAGAGATGATGAAAGTTTGTACCAAAATGACATTTGAAATTGCTTCACAGCTGTAAAATGCAGTCACTTGACATGATGACATAGCATCCATATCCAGCCATCTTTTAAATGATGACATATTTATATGTTTGCTGCAGTAATTTTCCTCTAATGGGTGATGGAACACGCTACATAAATCAAAGTGTTTTATGCTTGGTATTTGTCATTTAAGGCAACCGTCTCTTTTCATTAAGTATGACAGCATCAGCCGCAGCATCTAGTGGGGCGTGGCGCACTCTGTTGCTGATTACTGACAATGAATGAATGATACATGTAATCATAACAGAACCACAACTAGACAAAGCCTCATTCATTATCATGCTGAAATGTTATCTTGTACTGTAATTGCTTTTTGGTGGGTTTTTGGCATTGTTTAATTTGCTGCATCAAGTGACTGTACCTTAGCACACACTCCAGCATACAGTTATTATCTAACTAGAGCAGAATGTTTATTTGTCGAAAGTCGTTTATTTGTGGAAATCAAACCACTTGATAGATACACCTGTGAATAGATGTTAAATGAATTCTCTCACCTTCAAAACCCAGCACTCTCACTCTCTTTCTGTTCACTTTCCTACCATGTATTCCCTTGCCTCTTTTGATTATTTCCACTTTTCAATACCCCTCCCTCCTTTTAAAGTTACACTACTGTTCCCATCTCCGTGTGCTCATCCTCCACATCTCCCCCCCCACAAACGTCTCTGGTCTCACGCTGTCATAGCTCACCACAAATGAACATTCTGCACACAACCCAATTGGGAACTCCTGAACACTGTTCAATTCACCAAACGCTCTTCTAATGAATCTGTTAAACTGTTTGAGTCAGAGATACTTCACATCTCACTTCACCAATCCCCTGGCCAACGCTGTGTCTCTCTGAACGTACACAGGTTAATTATATTCAGCTCACAAACTCACCAAAAAAAAAAGGATTCTAATGATGCCCAACCCTTGTGCTGGTAGTGGAGGCTTTCCGGTCTTCTGAGCCATGTTTTTCAATTCTTTTGCAAGATTCTGTCCTCCAGTTCCACTGTCGGCAAGCCAATTTGGCTCACAAACCTCTGGAAATAGGCTTGAATTAGCAATAAAGTCCCCTACATTAAACCTGAACTAAAACAGAAATGTTTGATGCAAGAAATATGGTCTCTTACCAAGTCTTTAAAATGCTGCCAAATATACTGTGCATTATTGACCATCTATTATACATATCTTTAAGTGTCACCATTGAAGTTCATCAAACTAGAAATGTTTGATGAAAGAAATACAGTCTCTTATTATGTCTTTAAAATGCTGCCAAATATACTTTGCATTATTGACCATATATTATACACATTTTTGTGTGTCACCATTGAAGTCCATCAAACTAAGAACCTCAAAAACAAAGATGTCCTTCATTCATCCATGCGGACTACGCTTTGGACTTGAAAAAAGAAGAAAGCGTCCAGAGACAAACCCAGAGAGAGAGAGAGAGAGAGAGAGAGAGAGAGAGAGAGAGAGAGAGAGAGAGAGAGAAAGAGAGAGACAGCTAACTTGGCCTTTTCTATCCCTGGAGAAGTGACAAATGGGTGTTTTCACACCCGCACACTAACAGTGGGCCGAACCATGCCTCTTTGATTCTTATTTATCATTTTCAGATTAATTTGATTGAAACCAATAGCTTTATATTAAGAATCAATTATTTGGTTTTGGAACATTTTTCTTCTAGCATTGATTGGTCCCACGGTCGAATATTTATGTGTCATCAAGACAGAACTGTATGGAATCCATCCTCCGAAATTCATAAATTAATGGAAGATGTGGCAGAGAAGGCTGAGGAAATGTGTCAGACTCCAGGCAGGGGGATTACATTAAAGGAGAAAACATTTATGACACACATCATACACTTAGAAACTTTGGAAATCTGTATGTATATTGTCGTGAATTCCCAGTATGGCTTCCTTGACAACAGGCCCTAAAGTCCCAGTTTTAGGGTAGTTTTCCCTGTATTTCCTTATTGGAAAAGGGCTTTCTATTTCCTGTTTTACCACACCACGAAGATAAAGTGTAAATGAGTCTGGTCTGTGTCACTATCTTGCAGAGACAATACAGACTGACAAAAGCATGCATTAAAAAAACATTGTATTACTTTGGTGGAGCTGAAACAGTCACACACACAAAGAAAGAAGAGGAGGAAAATGGGACTTTTGACATTGTGTAACAATGGTTTGCAAGCAATGACTCAATGATAGAAATGTTCCCATTCATGTTAATATTGTAATAGTTGTTCAATTATCTATGTATGGAGTCAGGCCACCTGGGAGGATTGTAGTTGAGTTGAAAGACTTTTTTTCTTTGAAATTAGCTGATTAAAATGCCATAAAGAGGCTTTTAAATGATTTGTTCTGTATAATAAGCTTTTACAGCATCACTAAAGAAAACCCATAATTAAAAGAAAGACAGAACTTGGAGTTGAACTTGGAAATGTCCAAAACATCAGCCCCTGAGGTCCATTAAAAGGAACTATGAACAATCGAGCATATCAAAATATTTTGGACAGTCAAACATTTTTGACAATTACCTCTAACTATTCCAATATATCTATGAACCAGTGCACAAAGCAAGGTCCATAAAAACATGGATGAGATCATTTGGGAAGGATGAAATTGACTGGCCTGCACAGAGTCCGGCACTCAACACGATATAACACCTTTGGGTTGATTTCATTCATTTGCCATTTAACATCGGTTTTCCATAGCGAAAAGTCTTTGAAGTACATATACAACAATTTTTCAAATAATGTAAACCACAGTTAACTCTTCAAGTCTGTGTTTGCTTCAATCAGTACCCAATATAAATACTTCTTCTCAGTCTTACAAGGTTAAGTGAGAGAGAGTTGAAGTGCTTAATGGAAGGCTATGGTCCAGCATGACTGGAAGGAAAATAGAAAACGTGGAAAAGGTGTCATTCCGTTTACAGAATCCCGCTTTTGGTTTTTGATTGAACTTCTGCCATTCCAGCATTTGGTCAGAATTATGCAAGGTCAGCATATTCAAGGGCGCATTTCATTCATGTGCTGGATTCAGCAGGACCACTGGAATTGTGAAACGTAATAGTCCACTTTTTAAGAGACAGACTTGACATGCTTGAAATTGACCAGAAATATGTGTGAGAATAAAAGGGTTGGAAAGTTATGGTTCCCTCACCGACTCAGCTCAACAAAACCTGTTTTTATTTTGAGTAGCCACACCCTCCATTAAAGAGGTTATGAGTGTTTGCTATTTGAGAAAGGCCAGGTGACCAGTTACGTGTGTGCATTAGTGTCTTTTGACCCTATGAGGTGCTCTTAAAATCACCTGCTGGTTGTGTGTGTTTGTGTGTATTCTCAAGAAAATTAGTTATAGGTATCATTAAACCGTGAAAGTCTAGATGTAGAGCTTTATGGCACAACAGGCCTTCAGCTGTCAACACTGCTGCTTGACCATGGACACAGCTGCTTAAATGTTGGGAACACAAAACAGATGAGAGACTCTTGGTCTTACCAAATATTTGTGTGCATACGTTTCTGCGTCAAACATTGTCACATTTATAGGGTGCTCACGAATGTGTGTATGAGGAGTCCATATATTGTTTTGGGTGGTAGTGTTTGCAGCCTTGGTGGTAAGGTTGACGAGGGTTAAACCCAGTTTGTTTGAAACAGGATTAACCCTTCGTCTCATGTGGACTGTTTGTGTGAGGGTGGCTCACATTTTCGCCATTTCCTCACGTTCACGCCGCAGCACTGCTGAGGGCCACCAACAGGCAGTTGAAATCTGAGATGGATTTCTGTTCTGCCACTAAATGTGCATTCTTTTATTTTGTCAAATGTTTAATGAAATATTGGAATGATATGCCATACTTGATTGTTTACTATGCATCAAATTTCCTTTCGACATGATTAGTTAAAACTTTTTGCACCAACCTGGAGGAATAGGATTGCTCATCATGTCTTGATAAGAACATTTGAAGGTGGTCTAAGAGGTCTACTCCAAGTATCAACTAAAGTATTAAGTAAATAATATTGCTGGTTATACTTAAAAGACTGCTCCACACATCCCTCTCCTCGTGTGTGTGCTCGATGTATTATGTGCCTCAAGGCTCCGTCACACCATGACGTTCTGGTCAACGTTCTCTGAACATTTCAATCGTTCTATTTTTCAGCGTTCTCAAACGTGGATGACACATGTAGCGTGTGATTAACGTGTGTCTAACGCAGGACTTAACGTGTGTCTAACGCACGAAAAGCGTGTCTACTGCACGAAAAGCGTGTAACAGCGACCAAACAAGATACCCCTAAAAACCATCAGCACGTCATTGGGGGGGCGACGAGCGATTTGTCAACGTAAGATGAGTGTGTTGAGCGTGTGACCAATGGGTGAATAACGACAGAAAAGCGTTTTGCTGGCGTGTAATTTTTACAGTGCACTAAAACGTTGGAAAGTTCATAGTCACTTCAATTGTTGTCGTGAGTTAGAACAGTGAGCATCAAGCCGCCGAGAAGAAAAAAAGTTAGGGCGCGGACTTCAGCAACTAGCGCTGCTAGTAAGAAAGCTAAGCCCCCTTCATCACGAGCAATGTGTTTGGAGGAAAAAAAACAGCAGGAGGAAGAGTACGTCCGCAAAGTCACGCACCATGTGACACCCCCTGGTGACCATAAACACCTTGCAAACCCCAGTGAGGACGGTTCGACAAAGAGACAAAAGAAGCAGAGAAAGGATTGCAGGATCTGGGACCGGGCTGTTGAGGATAGTCTGGTGGAGTTTTTCCGTGAAAACGAACTGCTGCTTTCTGGATCTTCCATAGTAGGTGCTCTCTACTGAAGCTTAATATTAAATGGACCTTGCTTTTACAAAGCATCGGTTTATATACCCATATGCATGGAAGTTCGGGAAACGCTTGAATGACGCTCAATGGACACCAAACGACGTTCGTTTCACTTTGGTTACACACTGTGTGCGCCAGGGGATTGTTCAGTGGGCGTTGACAGGTTGCCAGTGAGTCGTTCACTGCAAAGCAAACAATTAAGTAACAACCAAGTAAAGCTAGAGTTACGACTGACTAACGATAGGCAAACGCGTGCAACGCTCGGCGAACCTTAGTAAAACGTTCCACAAATGTTCTTGAACGTTCTGCAGTGTTTAAAATTAAACGTTGATGAACGCTGGTCTCGGTGAGAACTTTTGTGCATGTTAAAAACTTTTTTTCCGGACTGGCGTTCTCCGTCGATTCCCAGCAATCATTGACGTTCGCTGGCGTTGAAACAACGCTACTCTGGAGCTATCTTGGCAACCATGGGCGACTACTAACGTTTCCTCAAACGCTATAGGACGCTGGCCAGAATGTCATGGTGTAATGGGGCCATCACGTGAAGGCAAGAGATAGTTTCCATTGGTTGATTTGCTTGTCAATTGCTTAACAGCTGATCACATCTGCCTCAGAGTTGAAAGCTCCTGGGTTAGAATCTTAGTTCAGGCCCTTCTGTGTGGTGTTTGCAGATTTCCCCTGTCCCTGTGTGGGTTTCTGCAGGTTCTGGCTTCCTCCCACATTCCCAAAACATGCATGTTAAAGACTAAATTGTCTAAATAGATTATGTGGAGTTTCGGCTCGAGCAGGTGTTGTTCTGGAATTAATCCAAGCTTCGTCAGGGTCTGAATTATAGCAACTGCCAGCAGATTAAATGTAATATAATATGCGGCTCTGGAAGACAGAGATTGAGTGCAGTAGCACCTTTTTTTGAGTGTTGCTTTACTTGGCTCTCTTAGGCATTTACTCTCTGAGGACCACAAATCATATTTACAGTATGAGGGTACATGAAGTGTATCAATTGTTCACAGCTGCACAATTGCTCAAATGAAATCACAAACATGAATTGTATTATGCATTTTTGGTGATCATTTGGAATGACAGCAAAGACGAAGCATGTTGGCGCATCATTCTGAAACTGCAGATTTACGTAACGTTAATCTTTGTTTGTTTCCTTGTTCATTTCCTCCTGAGTGTGTATTGTTGACAATGAAAAGTCCTACTTTGCTCAATTATTAACTGAAGCCTCTTTCTCTCCTAAGAACCTTTAAAAACCTCTCGTGCATCCTGCTGTTTTTGTCGCGCAGCACTATTTTTCAAGAATATTCTGATCATAATTGATGTCTGGTTCATTGAATTTTCCAATTTTTGCTGCGTTTTCTCATTCCCTCCACACTTCTATTTGACGTAGGAGAGAATAAGGTTGTTGAGAAGAGGAGTGCAGATTGAGCACAAAACACATCAATGAGTAAAGAAAAGGAAATTGCTGATGTGTGTGAATAGATGTACCTGTGACTGTCTGGAGTGAAACAAAGAGATCTCATAAAAGGCTTGTCAGGTTGTTGGAAAGGTTCTCTTACCCAGTGTCATTGTTTTTATTGGTTTAAATAAGTACAGTATTTGAGGCAGTTGCTGCTTACTTGCATGAAACGTTCTGTGTTCCTTTCAGATGTTGATACAATATATTCTACAGTGGACAAATTTCGGCAATATTAGTTTGTGTTGCAGAACTTTTCTTCAATCTGTACTAGAACGTAATAGAATTATTTTAATTGACAAGCTCTCACTTTGACTGCTCCCTGCAGAGACTTAGAGGTGCTCATTGTGAAAGTATGGCTGCACTGCACAGAGCATATAGTCTTAGAAATGTAACATAAACATCCTCAAAAGATTTCTCAGTGCCATAGTCTTTTCCCATGACACAAATAGGTTTTGGGAGTCCCCCACTTGACTGGAGACAAGAAGACACAGCTGGAATGTGAAAGATGTTCAGTGGGTGGAGGTAAAACGAGAGTGGAAATGTCACTGGTATTCTCCAGAGGGTACATATAGCTCTGGCAGTGAAGTAACAGAGACAAGCAGACAGTGAATCATATTGAAGCAGACTGAAAACATTCTGGGTAACATAAAGCTAGCAGAGAAAGAAAAGGTAGTTTAAAAATGTTATAAAAATGCAACGTTGATGATAGATGTGGTTAATCCTAAAATCTTACTAAATCTAACACTGTAGAGATAAAATCGTCATTAAAACCAGTTCTAACATGGGTGAATGAGAGTTTCATGTGGATGAACATGTTTTTAATGCTATATAGATCCCCCTCCCCAGTAGTCTGAGGCATTTATCCTTGAAACCTACAAATTCTCACATATGCTGAATACAGTGATGATAAAAAATAACCCTACAAAAATTAGATGATACATCTCAAAGGGCACTCCATCCTAAACATATTAAATTCTATGCATTCATTGTCTGCATTGCTTTTTGATTGACAGTTATGATTTTATTTCAGATATAAAGTTTTAATAGTCACCAACAATTGCAATGAAATGTGAAATTCATAACATCAATAATATTTTAATTTGTGAGTATACATAAGTTTAGGTTTTGTTAAGTAGCTACCGTATCAGTGAGAGTAGTGTAATGGATTTTATTGTTGATCTGTAATGACAGACAAGTGTATTCAATAATCTTCAAAGCAGTTTTTTTTTAAGTATCTGCCGTTTTCGATAAAGAGCTTTAATCAAATGTGAGTTTATTAGTGTATATATATTTTCTTAGGAGGCAGTCAAATGCAGCATGTACCCAACTGTATATTATTTGACAACCAAGGTTTT
The DNA here is from genome assembly GCF_019802595.1 of Syngnathoides biaculeatus. Taxonomy (NCBI): domain Eukaryota; kingdom Metazoa; phylum Chordata; class Actinopteri; order Syngnathiformes; family Syngnathidae; genus Syngnathoides; species Syngnathoides biaculeatus. The sequence continues at coordinate 19,548,026 of NC_084646.1, forward strand.
GGCAGCAAACCCACCAAGTATCTGTCGGCACATTCCTTGAGCATTCCAACGTAGTTGACTAAAATCAACAACACAAGGTTCTAAAAGTCCGAAAAATGGCTTGTGTTGAAATTAAAAAGGCAAGCAACAATAAAATGGGGACAAGCATCCCCAGGTCCCATTCGTTAGGTTAGGTATGCTGGGCTTGTTTTTTTGAGAGCAGAGGGAACTGCTCAGTGTGGTCAGTCACAGGTGCAAGGGGATGGCAACATGAGGCTTGGCCGTGACAACTGTCAAAATGCAACATGAAGGATCAGGCAGCATGTCCATATGGAGGCCTGTGGACTCGGGAAATTTACATTCTTTTTGCCCCTCCACTTGCAGATGAAAGATGAGCATGAGTGCAGGCCCTCGTCAACCCCGCATCTCCAGCCAGTCACACTTAGTGGACCATAGCCTCCAGGACCCCAGAGAAGCCACCTGACAGCTCTTCGGCATGACCTTGATGATGTCAAGAGAAAGCAACAGGTGCCTCAGTCTCCTTTGAGTTTGGTGGTTACGCCCCACTCTTGAAACTTAGTGTGTGTTCGAATGGAAATGATGCCAAATAGTATAATCATTTTCCTGAACTTATTGTTTTGGATCCTTGAAATGCCTCAGTGTGCCGTTATTGAGACATGATGAGCTGGAACTATGAATGAACATTCATATAAAGACACTTCTTACTGTCAGTAATACTTTGCCTTGACTGTGTTTGATATTGAGATAAAATAAAGTAGCTTAGCTTTGTGGTAGATTAACAAAACCACAGACACCAGCACTTTGATGTGAGCATGCTTCCTGTGTTGTCCTTCCTGCACGCGAATAAGTATCCTGTTTGATCCAGCAGATCCTCCATGAGTAACGACATATATTGTACATTAGGATAAAAAGGAACATTTACTACCTTCCTATTTCCTTCGCAAAAACACTCAAGTCTTGCATAACCTCTAAAATCCTTATGCATTTTTGCTGAGTGAGTACAAATGCTTATCATTAAAAAAAAAAAAAAAAAGAAGTCTCTTTTACCCTGTTATAGTCCTGGATTAGATTTCAAATAAACCTGGCATTTCATTCTCAGTCAGCTGTGCAGCTGCTCAATTGATTTAGCACTGGGCAGATCCTTAATTATTTGTCTACGGATATGACTACTTGATCAGGACCTTTGGGAAAATGCCGCTCGATTTATGGGTGACGCTATGTTTACTTATATAGTGAGTATACAATGTGCAGTAATGGTTAGAATCTTGGAAGCTGTTTTATGCTGCTAGGGTGCCTATTTTATAGCTTTTACGCATCAAAGGCTAATTCAAGACAATTATATACAATACAATAAGTGACTTTAAATGTATTAAAAAAATGAATGATACAGGAATAGGATCTTGCATTATTTATTTATGCATTTATTATACATGCGCATAAGAAATTATGTGCTCAGCACTGCTGCAAATGGTTGACACTTGTACTACATTACTAGCCATTATAATACCACAATGGAAGTACTTTTAGGTATTGAATTTTATTTGTTTTGTATGTGCACATTAGATTGAATTACTTTATTGCTGAGCTGTGAAAAATTTTGAGATATAAATTTGAATTGCTTGATTACCTTATCAGTGTTGATGTCATCTACACTATGGCCCCACAAAATTATGATGTTCTTTCCAACAGTGTCAATAAAAAAAAAAGAAAATCAATACAGCTCATTCGGATCTTGTTTGGGTGTAGTGACACCGCCAACAAGTGTAAATGAAGCAATAAATAGTCAAAATCACCCTGACAAAAACAATCTTAATCTAAATAATGTAATCAAATGATGATATCAATACTTTAGCAGTTGTGTGATTTCTAACGTGGGATTAGTGTGCATGAGAATGCCGTTAATAGTGGTGAGGCTCAAACTCACTCAAGGACTGTACAACAAATGCAGCTCACAAGCCAGTCACGCTTGTTGGGGGACTTGACATAGCTTAAAAAAAAAAAAAAAAAAAATCCGCCAGCTTCTTGATTGAGCTACCAGTCATGAAGCCAGCGACATATGCGCCGCAGTTACTGTGGGAAGGTGCCTTTGTGGCTGCAGACTGCGTGTGCCTGCCTGTCTTAAAGTGTTGCTGTGGCCCACACACGCTGCCAAATCTGTAAATGTCTGTGTGAGGATCAAACACCTGGCTAGTCACAGACACACTTGATTTGTGAAGGCGACTCTTAATTGCCGCTACCTAAAACACGACAGGATTGATGAACTTCCTTTATGGTTTTATGATGGAAATACCGAAGTGTTGCTTACCCCGGTCGAAACATATCTTTGCAATGTGGCAAACTTTAAATTCAAAACTTCTTCAACACATGCCTTGATGTTCATTTTATAATGCTTCATTCAAAAACCAATTACCTTCTCCCTTGGATTCAATTTCCATAGTCAAATGGCAGTGCTATCTCACCTCTGCAATAATGAGACAATAAATGTTGGCACAAACAGGCCCACCCTCACATACTGTTCTGTTTGGTGTCTTTGGTTTGTGAGTTGAATCATGGTCAGAGTTACCCTCAGTGATAAAGAGAACAACAGTCTCATGCCTCTGACCGTATTAGCAAGAAACTAAGTTTGAAGTGTCACTTTGAAAATTTGCTCCACACTCCACTGCCACTGGCACAATTAGATAGACATGGGTGTGTGCATGTGTGGGCTGTAAAAATTTGCGTACGTGTGACAAAAAAAGGGTTTGTGGTTTTGCCTGTGTAGCCATGTGTGTGTGTGTGGTGTGTGTGTGTGGTGTGTGTGTGTGTGTGTAATTAGTGGGTAAGACTCTGGAAAGTATCACAACTCACCACTGACGATGTGTGCGCCCAACACCAGCGTGAGCTCTGAAATGTTCTCAGACAGCAGCGACTTCACTCTGAGGAAACGTCAAAATCAAACGTCCAGACATCATTTATTTTACTTATTATAATCCCTGAAGGACAAATTCCATCATAAGTGTGTGTGTGTCTTGATCTCTTCACCATACTTGCTCTTTCATAAAATCACCTTCAATAGCGGGGCTGTGGGGTTCGCATTCTGTGAATGCTGAGATAAAAGCTTTCATACTAACGCTATTGTACAATATGTCAAAAATATGCTCGTAGTCAATCATAGAACAATGTGTTTGGTACGTGTGAGGTACAACTGTTATGAGCCCACCCCGAACATTTTTCAGTTGGAGAATATTAACATTAAAGGCAAGATTACAGAGAAAGAAAAGCACGCAGCACCTTTGATCAGTCAACTCAAATACGGTATCAACTCGATTCTACTTGCTGCCTCGAGGCGGCATGATATCTGGGGACTGTTTTAATATGCTGTATTAACCATAGTTCTTAATTCTTGTCGCATTCTGATAGCCAAGAATTCTGTCATTTTCATTCTTGTGCTCACTTTTATAACAGTGCAAAATGTAAACTCATTAATAAATGAATGAATGCATGGTTCCTTTGAAAAAAGGGGATGTTTTCTATTCTCCACTCACTTATAGGTTCTGATCAAGATTGAATGTATGACTATGGCGAGAAAAGCAATGATTCAGTAGGACTGGTGTCCATCCAGATACAGTAAATCTGACACAGCCGCTGTGAAATATGATGTCTGGGGACTGCTACGATATGCTGTGCATTAATGCAGAGCATTATAGTCCTGAATAGATTTCTCTTTTTAGCATTCAGACCCAATGAGAGCAGCTTCCAGAAGTCACACATATTTTCTGAGGGAATTACATTGTGCTGCGGTGACCCACAATAGATACAGACATTCACCAATTGGCTGAGTTTCAAGGGCGGGGCTAGTGGGTGTGTGTGTGTGGGGGGGTGGGGATTCGGTGTAATGTTCACAGTAAATAATTCCAGTTCAGGGTTTAGGAGGATTTGCATATTTTCAGATGTGTCTAATTATATTATATTATATTATATATTATATTATATTATATTATATTATATTATATTATATTATTTATATTATATTATATTATATTATATATATTATATTATATTATATTATATTAGGGGCGGCACGGATGATCGGCTGGTAAAGCGTTGGCCTCACAGTTCTGATTACCCGGTTTCAATCCCAGCGCCACCTGTGTGGAGTTTGCATGTTCTCCCCGTGCCTGCGTGGGTTTTCTCTGGGCACTCCGGTTTCCTCCCACAACCCAAAAACATGCAACATTAATTGGACACTTTAAATTGCCCCTAAGTCTGATTGTGATCGTGACTATTGTCTGTCTTCGTGTGCCCTGTGACTGAATGCAACCAGTTCAGGGTGTACACCATCTCCTGCCCGTTCACAGGTGGGATAGGCTCCAGTACTCCTCGCGACCCTTGTGAGAATAAGCAGCAAAAAGGAAATGGATGGATGGATGCATTATAATATTGGCAACAGCATCCAATAGTTGCATGGCATACATTAAATTTTAAATAAAACTGTAAATGCCATTGTTCATTCATCGAGTCTTGATCCAATCAATGGAAGGTAAAGTGTTTTGTTTTTTTTTTTCACACACCCGTTCTGTCATTTGCGGACCACCAGTTAAGCTCTGTAAAGTGCATCTGTGATCACACCAACGTTAAGTGCCACTATTGTGGTGTGGTGTGATTAGATTTAATTGACCCTTGCTTGGAAACATCACACACACGTAAACGCACACCAGCCACTCACATGGCTTTCATAATGAAGTCTAGTAGGTGCCTTGTGGCTTGCTGACCTCAAAACAGTATTCACTTCCTGTATAGGTTGAGGGAGTCTTGACCAGTGTAAATCACACTTCCATTTGCTTCAATTACAAACCTCGCTTCTGTCACCAGCCTCCACCCACGCACGTGCACACACATACACATACATACACACACAAAATTTCAAAGATAATTGCATTCGACATCAATATGCAGTTAACACACTGATATGTAGTTTAGGCAACTCAGTTATGCACAATCATCTCATCTGAGACGAAGAGATGTAGATGGTGGGACTAGGGAAAGGAAATAGCCCAAATGGGTGTAAGTGCATGTAAGGAACTCAAAACATTATCCCACATTGGTTTTGACACAAGTGCTATTTTATCTGTAATCCTCAAGTAACAAGACCACTGAGGGAAACCACTCGCTTTATGAATATGCAGAAGCTCATTCGGCAACATCTGTTTAACATTGGGAAATACACACCTCGAGTTTATTTGCAATTTCAACTTTAACCTCTGTAAATTGGTCAGAACATTCAGCAAATGAAGATAGTGATTGCATTTTCTATTCCCAGTGAATGAGAATTGCAAATGTAATCCCTTGCTGAATAATGCATTTATTGTTGTACTGCTGTACGACTGCCATTACATTGGAAACACTTGTTTCTACCAGTAAAATGGACATCTTCCTTCATCTGTTCAACCCTGAAATAACAGCATAGCTCAGGCTTAAGAAGCACAAACTTTGCATGTCCCATCAGCAAGGGTGATGATTAAGTTATATAAACAGTTTGGAGAGGGTCCACGATTCCGCTTTGCTGCGCTGCGAGGGTTCCCTCTCAAAGATGTGTTGAAATATACGCTGTATGTATTCCCAACGGAAAGGTAAAAATCACCAAGAAAATCATCAACGTTGAGCTTTAAAAAAACAAGCATCCATCTTTATTAGAGACCATGGTTTATTTTAGAGGACCTCAACCCTCCCCGGACTGTAAACTGGTCTCGACAATAAACAGCTGGTTCATGGGAGCAAAAAGAAAAGTCTGAGATTAATCATAAAAATGTCCATATCGCTTAGCTGTATGGGTGACTGTCATACAAATTGTCCCATTAAATCGTTATTGTTTGTTGTCAGAAACTTTGTTAAATTGTGTTTTTTAATCATTTTGAACAAGAGTCTGGACCATATGGGCAGACTCAAGCAAGATTTTTTTTCCTAATGAAGATGAAAATCCTGGTGTATCGAGACATCTCTAGTTTTATCTCCCAATAAACCACATCACTTTCATCAGCCCTCTTAAAGTGTTTGATCCTTTGATGAAAAGAGTGAAAAATATCCCGAAGCTTGTCATCATTAAATCCGTGTCAGCTTATTTGTGTAAGATACTGGAGCTTGGGAGGCGAGTTGAGGCGAACCGGGGTGGTCCGCAATATATTTGCTCACGAGTGACTGATCTTTGGATTTTAGTTTCCGCGTGATGACAGAAAGGTTGGTTATAGGAAATGAACAAGCCGGAGACTGTATGACTAACAACACGTGGAAGAGTTCTTGACTGCATTGAGTTTGCAGGTTTAAATGTTGTGGCATAAGGAAGGGGTTGTTGATACATAAAAAGAGGAAGCGTTTTCTAAAGTCATGAAGAAAGGGGTCGAAATATTCCAAAAAATGAAGGTGGGAAAAGCAGCAGGACTAAAGTAGGGTGAGGTCCCCAGGGCTTCCTGCGAGGAATATTTTAAAAGCAGCTGTTTTTGGCTTCACTAAATGGAGATGTTGTGCTATGGAGTCTCAAAAATCAACCCCAGCCCCACACCACCACCACCACCCCTTTTCTCCTAACAAGCGCTTTCCAAAGCTTCCCAAATCCTGCTTCCTGTGCTATCCCTCCCTTGTATAACAGAATGGTGGCAGTAGTTTGTAGTTGTCAACCATTTAATCTGAAGCCATCATAAGGCACTCACTGACCTCCATCTTTTCATTCCAAAATACTGCCTGACGTGGTCCTTGACAGGATCTTGTTCGAATAACCATGCTGAGGCTTCCTTTAAAAGCCTGTGGTTGCTTTGTTAACCATAGTTTCCACTTAATTATCTTCCTGTCCCAAAAGCCCTGAGTGAAAACATTTTAGTACACCTTTAGGGAGGTTTAACAGGGGTTCAGATTCCCAGTGCCCGTGTCCTTCAAGACCAAACTTCAATTACAAGGGAGGAGAATTTGAGAACATTTTAGCGAGGGTCTCATCCAGGTGACATATTGTTTCTCACATTGCTTAAATGGATTTGTGATCTTGCAGTATTTGACAGCCCCCTCTGGAAGCTATTAGTTTAGAAGAATCACCCCCTGTACTGTTAGTGGTCAGTCAAAAACAAATGATGTGCTCTACCTATTGAGTTTGCAGGCGGAAAAAAAGCCCTGCAGGACCACAAGGCTTGGAAACGTTTATAAACACTCAGAACTGTAGGAAAGACCACCCCCCTCCAAAATAAAGAAAAAAAAAACCTTCTTGCTCTTTCCAAGAATGTCCTACCACTTCATCTCATTTCCTTAATAGCGATGAATTTGGGACCAGAGAGCTTGAGGAAGGTCAAAGGTTAGTGGGAGAAAAGCACTGATGACTCTTAGATGGATTAGCACCAAGTGACCCAGATGCTCCCAAACAATCAGTACACACAAAAGCTCCTCTTTATGTCACATCACTTCTTGAGACACAGGATTCATTTATTTCCAGTATCATCCACAAAGTGACTAAAATGGTTCAAACCAATATGTTTGAGGGTAACATTTTTTGTCTTGTTTTAGAGGAGCAACGTCACTGCAAACTGTGGTACAGTGTATGTACACATCTTAGATTAATTGTTCTTGCTTCCTCAGATAATACATTTACAGTGGTGTGAGTTTTAAAATTCTGACAAATGTGAATCAACACACCAAGTTGGGAAAGCTGCTGTTAATCTTGGAGGTGAAAGTCGAGTAGGGTGGCTTAACACACTTAAAAGAACCACAATCCATCATCTCGATCCAGTTTACATCTTAGTCTTCCAGGAAAGGAACAAGATAAGAAGGAGTCTGCTTATCAAAAACCAAACATGATACTCATTTGTATCATTCAAAGCATTGAGCACAAAAGTTAAACCTTCTACTGCAGGGTGGGATCACTTTCATAGTGGATAAAACCAGTGTGGTCTGTTGCACTGGGACTTTGTGGCCACTTTTCAAAACCCACATTTAATTATGTCTTCAAAAAAGAAAATGTTTCGAAATGAACACTGATTGTTCAGTAATTTTGAAATGAACACTGATTGTTCAATATTGTATAATACATCTGAAACTACAAATATACTAAATAATACTGCAGCAAAAAAATGTTTTTCACGTGTACATGCATTAATGAGGAGATACAAATTATGACAAGGGGTGAAGAGGGATGCTTTGACATTAGATACTTTGAGGATATTTCCTAATAAGATTCTTGATTGGCCAAAATAATGTAATTTTTGTGCCTCTTATTGGCAGGAAACCTCTACAGATGTGTAACACGATGATGAAATGCTTTGTTCTAGTTGAGAAAATGTGTTAAACCACATGCGTGATGTTTATTTTTAAGTGATTGATTAATCATAAATCCAATTGACCAAGTGAGACATGCACACAATGTAACGATTCCAAATACCACTGCTGTTTTCTGGTAAAATTTCCATCCATTTCTTTATCTTTAACATAATCCCATTTGTTCTTAATCCAACACAGGTCAGATAGGAATTGCATATACCATAACATTTGTTCCTACATATGAATCGTGTTGATTGAAGTGCATCTCTCATCAGGATTGTATCGGGACGCAGCAGTATCTCGAAAGTAAAAGAAAAACATGTATTACCAATGTTAAAAAAATGCTGGGCTGTTTGAAAAGTTAATTCGAACCATTCATCGCAAATGGATTGCAGCAGGATATTTTGTCCACACAGTACTCCAGTTACTGCACAGTCTGAATGCATGAAGTCGAAATCATGGAACGAAAATCACTTATTGTATCATGTAACGTGCATCCAACAGATTTTTTTACTCTTTGATATGCAAGTAGTGGCAGGTAGTCGATTTCCATAAATGGGCAATGTTGGAAGTATATACAGGATATATTTTAGTTCATCTACACCATAGTGTAACAATAAATGTTTTTACTATAACTTCAGCCCAAATAAACTAGTTGAACAAACTTGCAATCTCACTAAAATCATGAAATCTATCGAACTCTTCATCCTCTGTGTCAATTCTGGAAAAACTCCCCTGACTGGAAGATGAGGTACACTGCTTGAATAGCAGATACTGACACAAACGCACCTTCTTACGGCTGTCACTGAGGAAAAAAATAGATAAGTTGCTCTACAGTAAGACGCAGGACCAGTTAAACAACGAAAAAAGTGTGATTTAAAATCTAGAAAATAAGGTGAATATTTGCAAATCAGCGAGCACAGATTTCACAATAGTTTTTAAAAAAATCAGATGTTATTGAGTCGACTAACTCAATACAGATAGACTCAAGAAAAGCAATGGACAAGCATGGCAAGAGGGGATGACTCACACTAGACTTAAAAAAGACGATTTGTGAGGAATATATTAAAAGCTCACACATTGCAAATCTTATTCACAAGTACAGTACAGTCTGGACAAAACAAGTCCATAATTGCCACATAAGGGAGTGAAGAATCTTTGAAACGACTGAGAGAAAGTTCTGGACCAACTTGAAAACTTGTTCCTTGTTTGGGTAAAATAAATACAGATAGCAGGTGATAGGTTTCACAAGACTATAATCTGTGAGAAGGTAAGGCAGTTACAATAAATGTTATTTTTTAAACAAGAGAAGAATAAGCTATGTACAACCTAAAGACCCAAAGTTGAGTGGATTTCATTTTTCATTCTTCATATTTGGAGAAACTGGCTTTTTACAGTTAAGGGATTCTGTGTTTTCCGACTGGGTGTGAATGTACCAGAGGAACTCGTGACAGACGGTTGGTGCATGCAGGGAAGGCAGCCACATATGAATGTGATGTGCCGTACAGTTCCACGAGTCATTGTGAAGATGTTGAGCTTTTTAATCGATCACCATGTCATATTTAATACCCAGTGCTATATAGCTTTACTTCACTCAACCTTCATTAAAATAGGGTCTTTTATAAGGCTGGAACAATGTAGCCCTATGAGGGAACAAGCCAGTGATAACAGTAGGGCATTCCCAAGCAAGGATAAATACAGAGGGTTGTATCAGGAAGGGCATCCGTCTTAAAATGTCACCAAACAAATATGAGTGTTAATTCAAAGAATTCCAGATCAGATAGATCGTGGTCCGAGTTAACAATGTCCACCACCGGAGCAGCTGTAGGTTAATGTTACAGGTGGAAATTCAGCTACTGTGGGTAGAACACGAAGGAAAGGTAAAAAACAGATTGACGCAGAAAGAGAACTAGAAAGCACAGACCCTACGACTGAATGTGGGCACTTTTAATTTTGGGACTATGACAGGAAAAGCTCAGGAGAACAGGTGGAAAGGGGGTATGGTTTGAAGTCTCGGGGCAGGGTTCAAATACCATGGTGTAGATGGAAAGAGAAATGGTAGTTTCTTTTAAAGGAAAAAAATTGTTTTGAATGTCTTGGGTGTGAAAAGAGTGTCAGATCAAGGGATGAGGCTGAAACTTGGAATTGAGGGTGTTTTGTATAGTAGTGGCTATGCCACACAGGTAGGATGTGACCTCGAGTGGAAAGAGAAAATCTAGGAGTAAGATGAAGTAGTTCTGACCATCCTAGACAGACAGAGACATAGAGAGAGAGAGAGTTGTGATGTAGATTGCAGTGGACATGTTGTTGAAGGAAGCAGGGATGATGACGAAATGAGGGGTATGATGAGCATGCAGCCAGGAAGGAACTTGGATGGACAAATGGTGCCAAACTTGGTAAAAAGGATGGAAATTTCTGTTGTAAACCATCCATCCAGCCATCCATCCATCCATCCATCCATCCATCCATCCATTTTCTTCACCGTTTATCCTCACGAGGGTCACGGGGAGTGGTGGAGCCTATCCCAGCTGTCAACAGGCAGGAGGCGGGGTATACCCTGAACTGGTTGCCAGCCAATCGCAGGGCACATCGAGACAAACAGCCGCACTCACAATCACACCTATGGGCAGTTTAGAGTGTCCAATTAATGTTGCATGTTTTTGGAATGTGGAAGGAACCCAGAGTGCACGGAGGAAACCCATGCAGGGACGGGGAGACCATGAAAACTTCACACAGGCGGGTCCGGGATTGAACCCGGGATCTCAGAACTGTGAGGCCAATGCTCTGCCAGCTGACTCACCGTGCCGCTAAACCCTTTCTTCCAAAAGAGGCTGCAACATAAAGTTACCTATAAGGATGGTGGATTACATATTGTGTAGATTGTGTGATGTGAAGAAGTTGACTGACTATAAAACTGTTGTAGACAGTAGGTTATTTCAAAGTAGCAAATAACTATTTCGGGTTGTCTCAACTTTGAAAGAGGAACTGACACCTTAACCTCTGTCACAGTCCTCCAGCACCCCCTCCCTCTTGCCAAGCACACTCACTCATACATCCATTTTCATCTCTTGTCAGACAACAGCTGTTACTCACCCATTTTATCACATTTGTCCATTAACTACCCAGTTCTTGAGAACATTTTTTCAATATTTTATAAACCTTTATAGCTGAAAAGACCCACTCAAACATTTTAAACTTCTCTGTCTTTTGTTTATATCAGGTCGTTGTTTGCGTCCAAGTTGAGCTAACCTTTACAACTCACAAATGTATTTAATTTGACTTTGCCTTAATTTTGTGATAGAAAGTAAAGAACATGAACTTAAGCCTCTCTCCTTGATATGAATTTCAATTAGTTGAGCTGATTATGTTTAATTTAGGGTTACTGAATATAAATGTATTAATATTAAGGGAGGTATGCAAGTTCCGATAAAGAAGGAAGAATTCATATAAGAATGCACATCTTCTGAATCTTCAATCATTTACATAGAGGTAACAGCTTGATGTATTCCTAAATTTACTACATAATGTCCATCATTTGGGGCCACATGTTTGTATCAGTGGACTGGTTGAGAATATTACATCTGATTCAGTATATTATTTATTACAGAGCATAACAAATATAACTGGATTCTGCACCAGAGAGACAAGCGTACTCGATTGTTATTGAAAATTGTCAGTTTTGGACAAGTATAATCTTTTGGATTTTACTTCAATATGCCATATTAATCCAGTTACTCATTTAAAGATCCAATATTTCTTTTACGCAATTCACCATGACTTGGATTTATAGACAGAACATATAAGATTTTATATAAAAGATGTTTAATGTTGACCTGAGGTGAGACTTTTCCAGCTGCAGCAAATAAATGAAGAACAGAAAATGGAGCATGCAACACAGGAACAATTCTGTATTTTTGTTGTGCTGATTATATTGCAAGTACTTTCCTGCCTTCCTGCTTCTTTTTTTTTTTTTTTTTTTTACTCACTGCATGTATCTTTTCTAAAAGTGTAAGAAATCATTTGGTTTGGGTCATGAACGGAATTGTTTGCAGGGAAATTCCCCCTAACCTTACTCCCACATCCTGTACAACAGATCCACCTACCCATCAATCCACTCACAAAAACACACACACACACACTGGGCGCGCACACACACACACACACCCATACAAACACACACACACCACCACAAACTAGTGCAAGATGTTCTCTACCTTCGGATGGCACTCCCAAACCACAATGACTAAGCTTCCTTGACATATGGCATTCATTAACATTTGTAATTATGCTAATAATATATACTTTGGATAGGTGGCATGATTTCAGACAAAATTTGTTGCCCAAACACTATGCAAGTGGCACCATGTAAAAATAGATCATAAAATATTTGCATGTGATGCGACACAGCCTCTTAATTTTCTTGGGCCCAATTCTGCACAGCTTAATATAAACATAGCATAAACATCTCAGTTTACCTTGACACATTTTTTTCCTTACTGAAAGGCCCATTTAGGGGCCGAGATTGACGGGGGACCTTCGGCGAGCTGAACAGGATGTGGTTTGTTGTTGCTCAGTTATGCCATTTATTCCCATTAAAGTCTGATGGACCCTTCTTCTTTTCTTTTCTTTTTTTTGTGCATTTTTTTTGTTTTCTTTACCATGCCATAGCTACCAGATGTACATCTGCAGAAGTCACTACAGTTAGAAGTCTGACAATCGACTCAGAGGCACCGCCCCAAGTCTGAAAACAAAGCTGCTAATTTCAGGTGCACTCCTAACATCTTTAAGACAGCAGAGGCTTTAACTTTTCTCCGAGTGTGACATTTTTACAGGGTTTATTTTGGCTTGTCAATCACGTGGAGTTTACATGAAAAAAATGGACTATATTTTGCTTCAAGCTAAACACACGATCAACACAACAAAAATCAGTGATACAGGGTATTTGAATGCTTAGATGACTTGCCCCAAATCAGTTTTAAGATCATTTTCAAACAGCCCAATGTAAATCATGTCTCGTACAAAAAGGCCCTCAGAATACTTACAATTAGGATTTCTTAACTTGCATGTAGGTGGAAAAGGTCACAAAAGTACTCTCTCTAAATATGTTGATTTTCATGACCAGATTGTCTATACAGTAAATGGAGAAAATTCAGCACTGATGCTATTCTTGCTAGGAGTCGATGTCCGATAAATACTCGGTGAAGGAAAAGCCAATCTTGTCAATTTTGAAAAATGTCTCCCCCATGTTGCCATTTCAATTAACAAAACCATGATCATTTACACAAAGATGCGCCAAAGAGGCCAAAAATTGTCTTGTAAACTTGACAAACCACAGAGAGATGTGGTTTAAAAAAAACAAAAACAAATTTCAAATGATAAAAAAAAAAATTGGTCACCATGTATGTAAAATAAGGCTCAGAAATTAAGGCTGGAACAAGACTGTTGAGTATGGGACAGAGTCAAGACATTCTAGCCCAAAATAAATTGCAGAACAATTCAGGGAAAATGCATTATTTCAGAATGTAGGCCGATCTTACGAGCTAACTCCATGATGGAGTGGTAGACAAGTTATGATGACCAAGGAACTCGTAATAGCCAATGATGGAATGAAGGTGCTCAGTACTTAGTGCACGTAATATGGCAAGGCCAACTCATCCAAAAATAAGTCATACATGATAGTACTAGACCAATGATACTGATGTGATGTTGATGACTCGGAGGATTTTTCAGATTAATATAAAATAAAATAAACAAATACATAACTAAAATTTCCTGCTACTCCTCCACATTGAGAGGAGCCAGATGAGGTGGTTGGGGCATTTGATTCGGATGCCTCTCGGACGACTCCCTGGTGAGGTGTTCCTGGCATGTCCCACTGGAAAGAGACCCGGAGGACGACCCAGGACACCCTGCAAAGACCACATCTCTTAGGGAACGCCTCAGGATCCCGCCGGAAGAGCTGGAAGAAGTGGCTGGGGAAAGGGAAGTCTGGGTGTCCCTGCTGAAGTGACTTCCCCTGCAATAGAAAGCGGTAGATAATGAATGCATGGCTCATGATGTTGATGACTTCCGACGTAAATGTGCTCGCAGTACATGAAGAAGGTTGGAATGTGGGCTTTTGGCATAACTTCCCAACATGCGCAGTACGGTGAACTTCCATTTCCTGTTACCGGGTGAATACTGATTGTTTAGGAGCACGCTTGTTTTGTTAGCAACGTTTATGAAATAAACACGTAAATGAATGTCAATATATCACGAAATAAGCAATATCTTTCAATATCTATGAATTTCTACTCATAATAAATTTTATGCGTGTGATTTTTTGTGCTCGATTGTGCTGATTTGCGAGTGTGATTGCACGCGGATGCCCGTCAAATCACAGTGACTGACTAAATTGTTCTTTCCTCATGTTTTTAGCACTTCTCTTGAAACATGTATCTATTGCCGTGAATTGGATTAAGATCAGTTCGATCAATGTTTGCAAAAATCTTGGAATTACAGGGTTGTTATACTTACTCTTGCAACTGTAAGTACTTTATAAAACACACCACAAATGACAGTTATGAAAAGGATTTAGCACCAGAAATAGTTCATATAGGAAATGTATCTTTTTGGAACTCATTGCAGCTCTTGATGCCAAGGTGGCCAACTAGTAAAATTATACGTTTGTGTGGAATTGTCCGCACTATTCATAGTTGAATAAGGATATCCAGCAGCTAAAATTCTGTGCACGCTCCAGTGTGAAGAAATGAATTGATCATCCACCCATTTTACATCAAGCAGTGTGACTTACTTTTATCTTATTAGAATGCAGAAGCACTACAGTGTAATACAGGATGAACACAAAAATGTTGAGTACAACGCTTTATATCTTTTTCTCACTTTCTTAAAGAGTTCTCTCCACTTAAATGTGGTTCTATTTCTAAAATATGTACTTCTGCACTGTATTGCAGTTTATGTGGAAAAACATCATTGGGACATTTTTGGATTGGTTTGTTGATTCCGCTTGCAGGGGAAAGGAAGACAAAGTTACTTAAGCCCCCTTCTGAGGTTTTAATTAATTTGTGTTTATCTGTGTGATTGCTGTGTTGAGTCATTGCTGCAATGCTGAATTGTGGATCTGTTTGAATAAAGTTGTACGCAGGGGCTGTTTCCCACTTGTTTCTACAGCTACAATTTTTTTAAAAAACATTTTTCCTCTTCTCTTTTTGGCCATTTGCAGCTCACAAAAATTGTATAACGTAGGCCACTGGCAAGAGTATAGAGGATCATTGGGGCATCATACGCCATTTACAAGTAAAAGAGAATAATCAGCAAAAGATGTGACAAAGCAGCAGAACTTGAAGGCTGACTTCTATTACCATGATGGTGAAAATAGTTTCTGTTCTGCTTAGATGAAAAGCAATTATATAATTGTGCGGCTGTATGATTGCAGAGTCTTGTACTTTTGGCATGAGTGTCTGGCCATCACTGGGATGAGACATTATGATAGCAGATCAAACCAACAAGCGGAGGATGAACAGGATTGATTACACTACAACATGAGATACAACAAACCACTAATCTGATGGTCTGTCTGCAGTCATGCATCTTCATCTATCATTCACGCTCCTTCCCGTCACCACCTTGACTCGGGGGCAGTCAAGGAGCCAGACAGGATCAACTTTTTTTTCATTTATTTTATACTTGGGCATCTCACGATGGACTGCTATTTGCATCCATCAATCTGTCTATCTATGGTCACTGGCCTTTTAAGAGATACTTTGTGCTCTCCAAATATGATCTATGGGTTCATGATGACTTGGGTGAAGAGTACACATTTAAAATGGGAAAAAAAAAACCATACTGAAGTAACCCTATTAAATCTAGTTCAGCTTTTTACGGCCAGGAATGGCTCTCCCCGCACCCGCCTGGTTCAGGCTTAACTGCCGTTGAACTGGCATTGGCCTATTCCGCTCAACAATGCAGAAATAGGGTATGGCTCATAAGGTGGTCTGGTGAGTATGGCGTGGAGGATCAAAGAGCTGACCACATCTCTTGCCCCCTTTACAGTCTTCCAAATGGGGCACTTCTGAAAAGATTTGATGACAACATCTAAAGGCTCTCCACACCTCTACCGGAACCGTCAACCCCACATGAAGATGTGTAGTCCTGTGAAAGGAGTATTAATTGCCTATACAAAAGGTTGAAAGGTATTAAACAATAGTGTCAATAAAATCACGATGAGCTGCAACACCTCTATTCACTATGGCCCTAATAATTAGCTGCACTCTTTTCATAGTGAGTTAAAATAACAGAAACATACATTAAGAATAGGTAAACAAAATTACACTACTATTAGTGTTACTTTTGGCGTGTCTCATCAGGGGTCACCAAAGCCACTCGGACACATGATTCTTTTTGCACTGTTTTTACACAGGATACCATTTCTTATACAACCCACCTTTTTTTTTTATTCCGGGTTTGGGACCGGCAGTGGCTGGGTCGTGGGCGGATGACCGGGAATCGAACACACACCATCTGTGTGGAATTTAGCAGCATGTACCACCTATTGTGCACCAATAAATGTCACAAAATGTCTCATTCGATACAACCTTGATATTGCTCCTACCATTTGTTTTCAGATTGAAGTATATGTGGTTCAGGCTGGAACGGATACAGCTTGGCCAAGGTTCAACAGAAAACGAATATTATTGATGACAGTTATAGTTTTGATCACAACAATATGGACAATAATTCTGACATCTGCATTAAGCAGAAATCTGTTTAGCAGCACTATAGGTGTTGCCTAAAGTTGCATGATGGAAAGCATGAAGTTACTGTATCCCCCAAGTGGAAATGAAAACCAGAATTTTGTGGTGTTGACTTATACAGATTTTATTTCTCTTCCAGATGGCTTTTTTTCCCTGCCAATGTATATATAATCTTTAAAAGCATTTTTTGTGTGTGATAGAATAGGGGACCTTCCCCAAGATGCACCGCGACATCATCTTCTTGAGAGACAGGCTACATTAAACAAAAGGTAATTACAAAGGGAGCTGAGGGGTCAGAGAGTAAAGGGAATGAGACTGCTGGATCACCTTATCGCAAGGCAAGAAAGCAAGAACAGCTGAGGAAACGACCAGAACCTCTCTCAGATGTCAAAAAGAAAAGAGTGTGAAAGGTCAAGAAGTGAAATTTTATTTCACATATCTCTTTATCAGGGGGTCTTTAAAATTCTCAGCCCAATCTCCAGAAGTTAGAGGGTTTGAGACAACTGGAATAACTGAAGCGAACTGAAGGAGAATACATCATTAAATCCATCAACAAAGTGCATTTTTTTTGTTTGAACTGTGTGTTACAGATAAACTAGTTATTAAAATGTATAGATGATTGACAAGCATGTGTATTTTCTCAAAAAAATCCACGTGACTTCATGGTCCCACATTTCGATAAACTCTGGGATGGGGAAATCTGTTTTCATCTGATATAAAATGTCTTTGGTTGTTTGAATAATAAATGAGTTGATAGCAAGAACAAACACTTGCAATACTATAAAACAAATATTTGATCAGTGCGAGTGTTCAACTCATGTACATAGACCGCATATGCTGAAAATAGCATAAAAAGGGGATTTGGGAAAGCTAAGAAGCAACACAGCTCACCACAAAATGCTTTGATCCGTCGTTCTGGCCCACATGTGGTCAGTTCTCTCAACACTAACGCATCAGCAAAATTGGCTTCATCATTGACAGACCAAAAAGGAGGTGTGGCTGCTTATGTCCTGACTGCATGGATTTATTCCAGCAGCTGCTTAATTTACAGATTTACACATGCAGACACAAGTCCAAATGGCTTGAAGACATTATTGCTTTAAATGATGCTGTAAAGTGGAAATGCATTCAAGGAACTATCCGGCATCTACTGTGATAGCCCAATCTCCAGTTATATTACAGCTAAAAAATGTGGTTGTTTTGTGCTCTTCTTATCTGAAAGTTGATTTTAAGCGTGCACTTGTCATAAAACTCGAACTATGATTCAGCCTCTTTGAAGGTATGATCCTCTCCATCTGCAACCTCGTTATACTCTTCACTCCTTCTCTTTGGTTACATTTAATATTGTCAAGAGAGCGAGCAACTGAAAGTCCAAACAAGTTTTAGTGCAAGTCTTGCCAGCACAAAGTCATGATCACTATTGCAGAAAAGTCTGCATTTATCCAGCTAAAATTGTCAAGAATCTCACATTCATCAATGGTAATGTGCGCAATGGTGAAAAGAATGTTTACTTAGAATAACCCAAAACAGTCTTCAGTGCTTTTTTTTCCCCTGCCAGATTAATTGGTGTAATTAACTGGTGCATGCAACATAAGGTGCCACAATGTCAAGCTAGCACCCAGAAGTAATTAGATGCCCACATTGCAGTCACAGTGACGAGACAAGGCGAGCACTCCTTGTAATTTAACACAACCATCTGATGAAGTCAGATTTAGCTATGTGAAATTGCGGTTTTATCAATAATCTAGAACACTGGCACATGAAAAATTAAACGTGTTTTTCAGACTAACCCACTACACTTTCTAAAAAATGTAGGGCAATATCTGATGATGCAACAGTGGTGGGCAATCACTGAGCAAAGCATCTGAATTCTTGAATAAATGCACATTATATTTTATATGAGTTCATTTCAAACAAGCTCAGAATAATGAAAAAAAGTAGAAATGTTTCTAAATGCTGCCTTCTTTTAGCCTTATCTTTATATGCAAGAATGTACATTAAGATTTTATAGATGTAGCAACACACCTCACACTTCTGTCACATGATTTCCAAACATACACAGTGGCCAGAATGTCATGTACACACTGCACAATTGACTGAGCTTGACAAAATACACTTGTAACCATTTACGCAAATTAAATTATAAAGACCACCCTCAGTATGAATAAACACATCTCTACACCACTGCAAATTAACTATAACTACAATAGTGCACAATTTCCATCCACCTATCCATTTTCTGTGCTGCTTATCTTTACAAGGGTCACGGGAGTGCTAGAGCCAATCCCAGCTATCTCTGAGCAGGAGGTGTCGTACGCACTGAAATGGTTGCCTACCAATTACAGGGCAGATATAAACGACCAAGCAGCACGGTGAATCAGATGGTAAAGCATTGGCCTCACAGTTCTGAGGTCTCGGATTCAATCCCAGACCAGCCTGTGTGGAGTTTGCATGTTTTCCCTGTGCCTGCGTGGGTTTCTTCCAGGCACTCCGGTTTCCTCCCACATTCCAAATAAAACATGCAACATTTATTGGACACTCTGAAATTGCCCCAAGGTGCGATTGTGAGTGCAGCTGTTTGTCTCCATGTGCCCTACGATTGGCTGGCAACCAGTTCAGGGTGTACCCCACCTCCTGCCCTTTGACAGCTGGGATAGGCTCTAGCACTCCCCGTGACCCTCGTGGGGATAAGTAGCATAGAAAATGGATGGATGGATATAAACTACCATTCAGACACACATTCACATCTCCGGGTAATTTAAGATTTTCATTAACTTACTATGCATATTTTGATAGGAGGAAACAGGAGTACCTGGAGAAAACCAAGACAGGCAAACGGAAAACACACAAAGTCAAAAAGATGCAAGTTAGGTTGATTGAAGACTCTAAGTTGCCCATAGGTGTGAGTAGTTGTCTGTTTATATGTGGCCTGTGATTGGGTGGCGACTAGTTCAGAGGTTACCCCGCCTCTCGACCGAAAGTAACTGGGATAGGTTTCAGCACGCCCGTGACTCTAGTGAGGATGGGTGGTCCAGAAAATGGATGGATGGATGGATGGATGGATGGATGGATGGATAATTAACGGAGCGGATGGTTTATTACGTCTTAGTTGGAAGAGTGCTTCTTCGTACTAAATCTAATACAATTGGAAAGCCAGTTTAAACAATGCTATGTTTGCCTGATGGGCAGCAGAGCTGAGTATGTGGATTGTGCCCATGAATAATTAGTCGAATCTTCTCTTCCAAAGGCAAACTGATTATTCATGTCTGGAAATGTAATCGGTCAAATTCAAGGTAGCACTCCGCCAAAGCAAGTCGTGGCATTCTTTGGAGTGTAGCTCAGCACCACCTCTAAAATCAAGTCCAAATACGTTACAACAGAGGATTTCAGAGGCAGGCAGTGAAGTGAAAGATCCAAGAAGACCTTCTCCTCACCTTGACAGCATTTGGGTACCATAGAACCATTTTATACTGATTTGCCATCAAGGTTTGCAGTATGATACAGCCAATGACTCCCTGCCCGGTCAATGTGGAAAAGACTGCACATCTTAGGGGACCGGCCATGACTGTTCTTCACCAACATAAGCAGTGGAATCTGAACATGTGAAGGAACATTATGTTCAGTGATGATTCAAATATGTCTTTGGCAATTGAATCGTGGATGGTCGTTCTGGTCTTTGGTCACACAAACGCAGAGCCCTTGTTTGCTTGAGGACACTAGAAAAGTAAAGAAATTACCTGACTGTACTGTCAGTGGTTCAGCACTTTGTCACAAACACATACCTCTATCTGCCCTCCTTGTACTGACAAGATAAAGATGGAATTGTATATATATATATATATATATATATATATATATATATATATATATATATATATTTTTTTTTTTTTTTTTTAATCCCAAATTTATCCAATGGGGTACCAAAATTGTCTGAGCATTAAAATATGAGCACATCTAACGCGGGACTAATAGTGTTACTGATGGGTGTTTTTATTGAGAGTATATTGCATGGTTACCTTTGTAGGAGTGCATATTTTCTTTATTAAGTCACTTTGCCCACATGAACCACAGAATTTACTGCTTTTATTCCCCCTCTTAATAATATGTTGTAAAGGATTACGGCCTCTGTGCTCTTAAGAACATCAGAGCTTCAGTACAATTAAGAGAAACTAGTAAGAGGTAATCAAGTTTCTCACTATGTTCCCCAACCATCTGGTAGTTATTGAAGATTTTTTTTTCAATGCTAAGAGCCTCAAGCTTACTCTTGATAGAACAAAACAACTCTTCACACTCTCCCCATGTTTT
Source organism: Syngnathoides biaculeatus (assembly GCF_019802595.1). NCBI lineage: Eukaryota > Metazoa > Chordata > Actinopteri > Syngnathiformes > Syngnathidae > Syngnathoides > Syngnathoides biaculeatus. The sequence goes on from NC_084646.1 coordinate 19,569,355, forward strand.
AACTGCTTTCTCAGTCTCTTGCAATGCCTATCTCTGGGCTACCAGAACAATTAGTTAAGGAGACACATTAACTAATGCCTCAAGGGTAGAATGAAAAATGCCACTGTCAGGCAAACTATTGTGTCTGCGACATAAAGAATAAGGCACTGGTCGATTTCATGGATTCTGGGTTCTTGCACTTTTTCTATGAATGAAATGTAAATGTCAGCCACAGCTGAGTTTATGCCGCTGTGAATGTCAAGGGTGGCACTTGCCATTGAGAAGCACTGGACCATTTTCAGCTGGCCAATTTCCATGATTGTTGCAGCCCTGAGAACACTAAAAATGCGCCACCGTTGAAACAAAAAAGTTTGCCCTCCTGTGCTGGATCCTGATTCCTGTTATGTGACCTTGTGGCTGACATGGAACCATAAAAGTAGTGATCATTTTCCATCCCACTACAATTTTCCATCTGACTCAATTTTTTTTTCATTCAGAGAAACAAAACTGTTCCCCTTTTCTCTATGTGAAAACATAGCTCAATCACTTGAATGGTTCTGTTGTGATCTCCTCAATGTATCATATCAATCAAGCTCTCTCAAAGGAAAACACCGGACACCCGAGTTATGGCACACAGAGATAACGAGATGTGTTGCAATCTCAATCTTAGAAAGGCAAGCGAACAATCACATTTGTGAGTGGAGGACTGAGGCAAAGGCCATTTCGGCAGATATCGTAGTTCTTTTTTGTCTGAGGAAAAACTGAGAAAAAAAATATCAGTGTCTGCTTTTGGAAAAGCTGATTTGGAGCAAGGAAGCCTACTGTTTTAGTGTTAACTCTTTATTTCTAATTAACTTTGATAGTAGCTACCTGATATTACCAAGTGATAGAGCTCAGACAAGAGCAATGATAAGATTTGGAAACATTAACCCTGATCAAACTCGTGTTTCCAATATTGGAGTGTTGGTCGTTTGGTGTGACAAAATCTAACTCACAATTAATTTGATAAGGGGAAAACAATACTTGAGAGGAAATAGCATCCATTGTTGCGCTTTTCTATCCCCCCCCACCCCACCCCACCCCACAATGATCCATACATCGACTCTTTGGGCAGTGAAAAAGCAGACCGGATGGGATGTTAATATTTAGAGATGGTATTTATGTATTTTTTTTGTCTTGTCAGGTCATTATTTGAACGTTCATTCTGTAAAATTAAAATAGCGTTTCTTCATTCGGTATGTGCCATTAATCTGATGGGCTGTGGCTTAAACTTCAGGTTCAGGCTGCACTCAAACTGGCAATGCGGTACATACACATACATTGACATTGTCGCACAGGAGTGATAACGTCCACCAATAAACAGCCTGCAATGTGTTCAACTCCACCAACTAGGTACCATTTCATTGCAGTTGGATCCCCAACAGCGGGGGGTAGAAAAGTTATTTTGCTACCCTTTGCTTCGTCCTGATATTTGAAATTAATCTCATATGAATCCCAACAACTACTCAACTCACTCAAACGGTCTTACTAAAATGTTTGAAATTATTGCATTATTACAGTAAATAGTGTCACTTATGTAATCCATTTATTGAAGTAATTTTAATGTGCTGTGATGAAACATTTAGATGAATAGATTTTTTTTTTGGACATTGCATCAATTTGATGTGAAAGTGTCAATTGAAAGTGGTTTTGTTTGTTGTAATTAAACCATCCATCCATCCATCCATTTTCTTAGTCGCTTGTCCTCACAAGGGTCACGGCGAGTGCTGGAGCCTATCCCAGCTGTCATCGGGCAGATGTCAGGGTCCACCCCTTAACTGGTTGCCAGCCAATCACAGGGCACATGGAGACAAACAGCCGCACTCGCAATCACACCTAGGGGCAATTTAGAGTGTCCAATTAATGTTGCATGTTTTCGGGATGTGGGAGGAAACCGGAATGCCCGGAGAAAACCCACGCAGGCACGGCAAGAACATGCAAACTCCACAAAGGCGGGTCTAGGATTGAACCCGGGACCTCAGAACTGTGAGGCCTACGCTTTCCAGCTGATCCACCGTGCCACCCTGTCATAAAACCATTTTTCCTTATTCTGTTAAATCATACTCTCTTACTGCTTTCATTAAAGTAAACGTAGTAAAAGAATTTAAAAGAAGAGATTGTTCATCCAATTCCTTCCAATAAAAGAAAAACAATATATATATTCTGTACAGGCGAGACAAAAAACAAATCATCAGGGGATGCCGCAAACTCTCTCTCAGTGGGGGGATTAATTGAGTAAAATACTATTTTACTCTCCAACCACCAGAGGTAGATTTATTCAATATGACGCATGAGACATAGTACACGAGCTAATATTATGTATTGCTCCAACAGAATGAAACAAAATACAGCGGCTGTCTGGTAGCCTTTTATTTTACAGAGCTCTAGCCAAGACATAAAATGTACTTGGACATTTAGGCCTTTCCAACCTCTTGCTTGTTCTGTTTTTCTCCTTAGTATCTAAACTTTCTCTGTCAACAGCATTATGCCACCAGGGCTTTCTTGACACGCTTTTAGTTGGATAAAGACTGAAGGTGTGGAAAATACTGTAAAGTAGGTCTTGTCCAACGCCAACACAAAATGAATAATACAAGCGTTGATGGTGGGAAGTATGTCAGGTGACAAAAAAAAAATATGAAACTAGCCATATCACATGATCACTGTAAAAATGGGAAATCAGATTTACTTGAAAAAAACTAGGGATTTTTTTTTTCCCCATTCTAATTCATTCATTGATTGAGAATTTTCAGTACATTTTACCAGTTTATTTTTTAAAAAGTTACACAAGCATTGAGGAACGAATTCATGACCTTCACGTTGGGAGACAGCCCCTCTATATGAACTGGTTAAATGCACTCAAAACTCCCATTGCAATATTTACTTGGAATCTTTGTGTGAAAAAAAAAATCATATTTTTTCCTAGTATGTATTAATTATGAAATATATAATTATAAATATAAATTATACAATAATTTATTTTTCTTAATTTTTTTAACAATGTATTAGAAGCATTTATGGACAAGAAGACGTTCCACAATTTTTAAATGATATATTTTCTTACATTTTGTTGATTATTTTGTTTTACATTTTTTGGCAGTACATAACCATTCCCAAAACCCATAACAGATCCAATGCAACACACACGCCCGTCATTATACTCATGGTCAACATGTGGTTTTGTGTGCTCATGAATCACCAAGAAATGAACCCTTTCTCGACTCAATTGCTGAAATGATTTGAAGCCTGCCTGAGGCTTCATCTCACCGTCACTATTCAAAACCTATTTAAGTATTTCAGGTAAACCAAATATAATGTAAATCACAAAATAGAAACACAAAACCACTGTAATACTTACAAAAAAAAAAAAAACAAGTACCAGTAAGACAGTATGATATAACAGAATAAGGAAAAATGGTTTAATTACAGGGTGGCACAGTGGGGCAGCTGGAAAGCGTTGGCCTCACAGTTCTGAGGTCCCGGGTTCAATCCCGGAACCACCTGTGTGGAGTTTGCATGTTCTCCCCATGCCTGCGTGGGTTTTCTCCAGGCACTCTGGTTTCCTCTCACATCCCCAAAACATGCAATATTAATTGGACACTCAAAATTGCCCCTAGGTGTGATTGTGAGTGTGGCTATTTGTCTCCCTGTGCCCTACGATTGGCTGGCAACCAGTTCAGGGTGTACATCGCCTACTGCCCGTTGACAGCTGGGATAGGCTCCAGCATTCCCCGCAACTGTTGTAAGGACAAGCGGCTAAGAAAATGAATGAATGAATGGATGAATACAACAAACACTCTTTTCTCATTTACAGGGCAGGCATTTTGGTTATTAATACATGTGCATGTAGCTGGGATGTGTGGACCAATACACCCGTGGAATGCGTTCTAATGTGATTTCTGGGTGGAGGGGTGTTTTGCAGTTGGTGGAATGCTATAATGGGGTTTCCATTCATTTCAGTGAGGAAAAACTATGAGCTATGAATGGTTTGAGTTGCTAGCATGGTCACAGAATAATTTAAACTTGTGTCTTAAGGCACCGAGGTACTATAAAACTAGAATTGGTAGGAATGTGGAAAAAAAAATGTAAATAATGGGACTCACACTAGTAATCCATCTATTCATTTCCTCTACCACTTTTCCTAATAAAGGTCGCGGGTGGAGCCTATCCCAGCTGACTTTGAGCGAGAATCTTCACATATTCCACAATAATAATAATTTATTAATGATAGTTAATGAGTTCTAATTTTAGTGGCCAATTTTAGAGACACTCAGCATTCGCTTGTTATTAGTTGGCTCATGTCTGCGTCTGTGCTGTTATCTGTCACAGTCTCTTTCACTTGCCACCAGAGTGACAGCAGCTAAGGTGATGCCTGCAGTAGCCGAGATACGGAGCAGCTAATGGATTTGTCCCAGCAATGTGAGAGACAACAGAGCCCAGTCTCGAAGGAGATGAAACACAAAGGCAAATAGTTTAAATGCCTCTCTTTCATCTTCATTTGGACTCAGCAGCATGCAAGCGTCTCACATCTCACCTCATCTACACTACTGCCTCAATCCATCATCTATGGCACACTAAATCTCCATCTTCTCATTTCCATAAGGGAGGAAGGTTTGTAATGAGAAGGCTGTTAAAATATGGTTTTTATTTTGTGGAAAAAGTTTTGACCTAGTAAATTACATTAGATGTCTAGAATTTCAATGATGTTGTATAAAATTTTAGACAGCCTTTTATGTCACATTCCCATATTTAATCACTTAACTCCAGGGTGGTGTCAAGATTTGTGAAAACACGGGGTTTGAAAATTGACTAAATCCTCAGATTCAAGTCATGTTTCAGAGTCGGGATTATGGATTTGGAAAATCCCATCCATTTTTATGAAGTGGATGAGGTGGCAGGGTGGTTGACTGGTGAGCAGATCTCCTTCGCAGTTCTGAGGATTGGACCTCGCCTGTGTGGAGTTTGCATGTTCTCTCCGTGACTGTGTGAATTTTCTCCAGTATTCAAGTTTCTTCCCACATTCGAAAACCTTGCACGGTAGGTGAATTGAAAACTCTAACTTGCCCATAGGTGTGAATCTTGAGTGTGAATGGTCGTTTCTTTATAACTATATGCCTTGTAATCGGCTGGTGGCCAGTTCATAGTGCCACTGCCTCTCGAAGGAAAATTTTGTTCTTCTTAAGTATAAGAAAGGGGGAAGCATCGTGCAACTGGTTAGCACGTCTGCCTCACAGTTCTGAGGTTTCAGATGGAAATCTGTTCTTGTCTGTGAGGTGGGGGGCTGGGATCGAACCCAGGACCTGTGAGCCCAACGCTTTCCAGCTGAGCCACTGTGCTGCCAAGTATGGTAATGCGCAATCATAATTATATTCAACATCTGGATTTTCTCCCATTTTGTAAATTGTAATCCATGATTGGGATCAGAGGCAGTTAGATGACCTATCCAATTTCATCAACCCTTGAACTCTTGACAAGAACAAAGCAGAAATCAAAATTCAAACTCAAAGGAGTTTCCGGACCATCTGAAAAGTTTACCTGTAATCCGTATACACAAAGAGAAATAATGAGCAATTCATATTTATAAAACATTTCAGTACGATTTGCTCTTATCTAAGGCCAAAATGATTAGAAATTTGAACCCCCAATTTAGATAAATTGTACCTGAGTTTCAGAGGGGGAGGCAGCAACTAAAAAGGCAATGCTGTTGTGATTTGTTCACAATTTAATTTAATGAGAGCTTCTGATGTCATAGTATGAATGAGACTGTACACATAGGTCTGTCAACGTGTGGCAAAATTGCAAAGGAAGATTATAAATTGCACTGAATTGACTTCTGTCACCAGAGAGATAGAGCACCGATGCCTGTTTAGAGGTTCCAGTGTGTGTTGTAAATTTGCCAGAACTACAACGGCAGTGACAAATGAACCCAACGGTGCCGAGGGACACAATACGCTGTAATTTGGTCCTGCTTCAAAACAACAACACTTGTTCCACGGTACTTAGTTTCAACGCTTACAAGATCATGCCTCAGATTGCCACACTGAAAGACTTTCAAATGTAATTGTATTCCATCCCTGTGGTATTCAACCATTAATGACCTTTCTGTTCAAAACCAAGCTGGCTGCGGGTGGTTTAACTGCTTCTGTAGTCAGATAGAAATATAAATGGGGGGTTAGGGTGCAATTATGACTTAATGGATTATTAGTTGCACAAGTACATGTGTATTCCTGAGCATACATTATTGATTTACTGTTAGTCTCAATTCCATCCATAATTAATGCCTGGGTTGAAGACTATTCCTCACCCATTCAGCGTCAGAATGCTCGGACAGCCGTAAGTAACGACTGTAGCAAGCGGAAATGGAAAGGAGAGCAAAGTAGCCAATCATCCAGCATTCCTGACAAAGGTGTACCAAAGGGGCACAAGGTCAAAGGTGAGGGGTTTCTGGATGGCGAGGACAGCTGTGCGCAATGAGGGGTGCACTAAGCTGCCCCAGCCTGACCCCCAAACTCTCCACTAACACTGGGAGTTACCCATAACACATCTGGGCCTGATTCCTGTGAGCAGCCAGGTATCATGGCAGAACACAGGGCCTCCTTATTTCTTGTTTGTTTCTCATATATTAACCTCGTGGTGGCCCTCTCATTAGAACTTTGATTGACAACTACAAATGCCACATTCACTCAAATATCCAGCATTAGATATATGCAACATGAATAAAGTGTCCCCTTTAAATTTGCACATCTTACTGTGCTTGGATGTTATTTACTCATTTATACAATTGTCAGTATAGTGTTTGGTCATTTTTATTTATTTTCTTTTAATGTATTTAGATAGCCACTGGATAAATGCATTTTGCTACATTCAATACAATTTAATGAAAGCCTTCCTGCAATGCAGCTGGCTGTTCTTACTTCACATATTTCTTATATAGTTTGAATACGGGCTATTTTGTATTTAGAGCTGCTAGATACACTGCTGCTCTCTTTGACTGTTGTAAACACGTATATACGGGACATATAGAATATATGTTTGTGATTATATTCTTCTTCTTGTGTGCTAATACCCACTTTGTTGCTGCAAAACAAAAATATCCCCAATGGGGACTAAAGGCTGATTCTAGTCTATTATTTCAGAAAGGATAAGCACTGACCTTTCACAAGAGTTCATAGATAGAGCGTTTGCCCCTTGCTAACCTTGGCAAAATTAAAACTGCACCTTTGATTTACTCTTACGTTTGTTTGAATTGGAAGACGACACTCCTTTTTTTTGATAAGATGATCAAAATAAAATCCGTTTGGCACCACAGGCTTTGACACACAAGACTGATGGTGTCTGACGGGACATCAAACAATGAATTGCGAGGCTCCCATTTTCAAGCAGAGATGCCCTCTGGTCTGATGACCTTTAAGTCCAGGTCACATCTCAATTTTGTGGATCTGCATGTGTGTGTTGTATGAAGACACAGAGTGCTTGTTTGTTTTCCTGAATGTCTAAATGAGTTTCTGGATGTGTAGCAGACGAGGTTTAATCTACATCCTACCATCAGCGTCTTTCAAATGAAATGCACATTCCTTATTTGGCTTGATGGTAGAGTGCTTGTCCAACATAATTCCAGGCCAAGACTTTTGGGCTTGAGAACGGGAACGGGATACGCCAAGTGAGGCGTCAGTCAGCCTCCTATCTGCAGCCAAAAAATTATGGGTGGGTTTCCTGCCAGTCATTACACATCATTTGCATTCATTTTCACACATAAGCATGTTTGAATATGTAAGCAGACACATATGCAAATTGTCTTGTTGAAGGAGGGTAAACATGCACACATTTAAACGGGTACGATTCATTGCATTCATCATGCTTTTGATGTGCATAAGTCCGCTTGTGAATGTCTGCCGCTCCCCCCAGATCAAATCCAGACGCATTCAAGCATTAATGCTGTCTTCTTTACCCCTGAGTGGCATTACCATATTATATTTTATTTATCAAGTGGGCTGCCATGAATGCTCACCATACCACCTGTTAGCGATGCACTCTCCGTGACACCCAATGCAAATGAGACCTTGGCCGGACGTAATCGAGCAATGTGACTCATCTAAAAAGTACAATGCAGTAGATGTCTCCCATCTCGAGGCCTTTAAAAATAAGATAAGACTACATTACAAAAAGAGAGGAAAAAGAGGAATAAAGGTTGATTTTGTTTTTTCCCAACTCTGTATGAAAAAGCGGGAAGCTTCATGCGACTGGTTAGCAGTTCTGCTTCACCGTTCTGAGCTTCTGTGTGCAAATCTGTCCTTGCCCGTGTGGAGTTTGCATGTTCTCCCCGCGACTGTGTGAATTTTCTCCAGTACTCAGGTTTCCTCCCACATTCCAAAAACATGCATGGTAGCTTAATTGGAAACCGAATCTGAGTGTCAATGGTCGTTTGTTTGTAAGTATGTGCCCTGTAATCGTAATTGATGACCAGTTCATAGTGACACTGCCTCCTGCCCGACACCAGCTCAGATAGCCGCTAGCACGCCCACGACCCTGGTGAGGAAAATCGGCAAAGCTAATGGATGAATGTGAATGTTTGTGTCTGTGGATTCTATTCAACTAGGGGTCATCAACCTGATGTTTAACTTCCCTAAATTGTTCTAATGTATATAATATAGCGTGTCCACAACTCCCTGACCTCAAATTGGGACATTCCCATATAAAGACTATGCTATACATGAAGCAAGTCAATCACATCACATTACTTTGTAGACGAAACAATCATCACCATCGCACAAGTGTTCCCGTAGTGAATAATGGTTTCCTCTTCCATCACAGCCCTAGAGGCTAAGTGTTTTCTTTTTTCTTAATGAATACACTTTACTTTTATAACATGATAACATTATCTATAACAAATTAAGTTTTTTTAAACAGTTCTTTCTCAAGAATCTTTTGTGTCAAACATAATCCACCGAGATGGAGGTCCGCTCACTACTGAGTGCCTTTCTGTTTTTTACAGAGGATATGATTACATAGTTGTGAAATCTTTGCGCTTTGGCATAGATCTTGTTTTGTCTGTCTGTAATGATTTGATAATAATTCTTGCAAAATATGTTGTCTTTATTTTACCAATTTAAGTATCTGGAGTGGAAAATGTGCTAAAGGTGAAAATGATGGGGGGGGGGGGGGTCAGCCCTGGAGCGTACATCAAATATCACGGTCCCCCCCCATAATTTTCCCTTGGTCTCGCTAGCCTCCCCGATCATGCATCTCAACACCATATAAGACATAAGGTTAGTTTAATGAGGGTTAAATAAACTATTAAAAACCTCCTAGTTTTTAACAAGGAATGAGTCAGCAAAATTATTCTGCCTTCAGCCATCTCATTAACATCCAGCTGGGGAGGCTGAGGCAAGCACAGAAAGACTATAGGTCTCTGTGGTTGTACCCTGGGTGAGAATCGAATCGATGACATGCGGTCCCTCTGGAAGGTGACGAGTTATTAATGAGCTTCCATCGCCAATGACAGAGTTAATTATCAACATTCTGGCAGGAGCACAAGAGGGAAGAAAAAACAAGCTGAGGGGATGTTAGCGAGTCAAAAAGAGACCACTGGTTTGTAATTGCTGAGATAAGCAAACACAAAAAAATGTTGCTGACGCTTAATCAATATTTTCACAGAACTAAGCAATACAGTGGAGAAAACACCAGCAGCCAAATTTTCATCAATTACCTAAACAAAAACATGTAGGCATTGTGTATACTTCAAGACAGAGCACAATTTTACCATTTTAAATGCTAGTACATGATATATTTGCTGCATACATCGAACCCACATATATTCTGACATCATAATTACCACTGTACTTTTTAAATCAGGTTTAATGAGCCAAATGTTATTACTTAAAACCAATATTTTAGCTAGATACAGTATATAAATATATGCATATGCGTATAGTGAATCCATCTATTAACAAATTGGGAATTGAATGTACCGTGAAGCTTAAGCTCTTCAGATGAGAAGATTTTAACCGTAATATAAAATATAATGTGACCATGCCATCATTTGCTGCTGTCCATCATCTTTGTATGCTTGTAGGTTTTCAGTCATTTCATATCTGTCAGTTTTCATTTTGCTTCTGGCTCTGCATAATTGTGTCACTGCTGATGAATCCCCCTCGTAATTCAACCTCCGCAATGGAAAGCCATTGAAGATACTTGGGGGGATCTGACTAATGCAAAGAATTAAAACCCAGGAGAAACCTTTTTTTCTGACGGACATGACAATAAGTTAACAATAAGTACTTTTCCTTTTTGTTTATTTCAGTAACATTGTAGACACCACAGAAACACGTGTGTATGCCAGGATATTGTTCATTATTAACATTGATTATTCACTGGAATAAAAATATGGATATTAAATAACATCTTGCAAATAGGTCCAAAAGAGCACTAATGTGAGTGCAACGCTGCACATAATTGAACTGAGAAACAGTACACGTGTTTCAAGCGATGGTTCTGTTTTAGTTGGCAACAGATCCTGCCTCAAATTTGTGCAGGTCTCAGCAGTTAACTCTTTAATGCCAGGGTGGGAAAATAGCACCAGTGAACCAAAATAATCATGGTGACCACAAGCATTTGCTTATTTGTTTCGCCCAGAGACAAACAATTAATTGGCACACTTTCTCGATTGGAGGTGACTATTTAAAGAAATCTTGACAAAAAAAGAATGAATAATAAAATACCCTTTTGCTTTCTCTCTTTCACTCTTTTTGGCCCTCTTTTTCACATTTATTGGAAGTTTTTTTTTCGTTTTTGTATTCCAAAATATGAGAGAAATATAACCTCCCTGATTGAGGAAATAAAGAGGATGCTGCGGCATGTTTTAATAACTGGACTGCTGGAAATTGGCTTCACTCTTATTATGAAATCAGTTCAAACTGCTTTAACTTCAAGCGGTTTTGAAGCACTCTGGGAATAAAGCAATTACCAATTCACAGTTTGTTCCCCTTAAGAACACAGTTAGTTTGGCTTTCAAAGTGCATTGAAACATTGGCCAATTATAGTCGTGAAGAGCATACAAGGATTACCGCTCATTAGCAAACACCGCAAGTGGTTACTGAGGCCGAAACAATCGAAGGGCTCAACCCTTCCATAAAGCACATGGTTCCAAACATGGAAGTATGATAATGGCTAAGCCAACTGATAGCAGGCCAAGTTGAGCCTCTCTTCTCATTATTTAACATAAAACCGTAACGGCCATTTGGAGAGAATGCACTTGAGGCTCGCATAATAGTAACGTTTGACCACATGAAAGCAAGACGAAGTGAGTGTCACTGCTGGCTAAGTGCTTGCGGGTATATAGGAAGAATCTGGATGTACGCAAATGTTCTGGATCTGCCTGAAAAAAGGCCTCATACGCCACAGTGATAATTGAATGTATTAAAACATTATCCAATTTGGAGCTACACAAAATGTTTCCATCTGCACGCTACATGTGGGAAATGCTGTGATTCTATGAACAGTTGAAAAGTGCTGTTGCAAAACTATTTGTGCAATTTTGTCTTCAGGCAGTTGTTGATGAAGTTCATTGTTGGTGGCTAAGCTTAGCATGAAGTCATAGAAATGTGTCCAAAGCAAGTTACAATGGGAACACTTTGGATGTTTGCAGTCAATACCAAGATACCAAGAAGAAAAAAAAAAAACAGTTGATGAAGTGCCGACCTGAGAGTAAGACAATATCCAATGCAATAGATGATGATCAGGTGACAGCATCACGCCTCTCCTCACCCAAAACTATAAGACGTGTGGCTGCAAGTCTGATCACACGACCACAAAGTCGATCATCAAATTGCAGCCTAGGGTGTCCCGGTTCCAAGTGCATGTATGGACACACCTTATGCTTGAGCACGGTGTCTGTTATGGACAATCCTCGATAAGCACAGAAGTCCAATAACAGGACACCACTCGGGTTCTGATCGGGGGTAGGGGTGAGGGGTTCTCCCAATCACCCCCTTCCAGGTCTCTCTGTCCTTGCCCATGTGTGAACATTAAATCAACAGTTGTATCAAACTCATGCTGTCAGTGACCAAATTGCAGTTATGGTGTCCAACAGGGGGCCATTATGACTGTGAACCCAAGTAAATATATGATCATCTCATACAATTACATACTGTATTCAACAAACTGATGGATAGCTAGTTTTGTAATCAGAAGCCAAATAAAAAGGTGGTTGTTGAAATAAAGTCTTGGGATCTATTATAACTGTAGGTTGAACCCCCCAAATCAGATAGATCCAGAACTCCTAACAGTTAATAAATCCAATGAAATGTTTGCTGTTTTAGTGAAAAACATACAATCCATCTGGTTAAAAAGTACAAATCAGCAAAATGATAAAATGTTACTACATCTGAAGTCGCTCAGTGAACGCTCTATTATCATGTCAGGATTCAATACAGTTGATCAAAAAACTGTCAAGAAAACTGTTCAACAGCTGAAACCAACAACGTGCTGTCTTGACTCAATACCACCTGACTTTTTTCAAAGCTATTATGAAGTCTGTAATAGCTGATTTACAGCAAATAATCATTTGCTCACTTCAGTGTGGCGTGTTTCATAAAGCTCTTGAATTAGCTGCCGTTAAACCTCTTCGAAAAACAGAGTGCTGGATGTTTCCATGTTAGCAAACTCTAGATCCATCTTGACTCTTCCTTTCTTTGCCAAGTTCGTTGAGGAAGTTATTTTTAATCAATTCGGAAATTTCTTGAATTTAAATTGAGTTTTAGACAAATTTCAATCAGGTTTTCACACTCTTTAGAGTACAGAATCTGCTCTTATCAAAGTGCTAAATGATATAACGTTGAATGTTGACTGGGGAAAGGTGTCAATATTCATCTTGTTGGATCTCTGTGGGGCCCCAAAAGTGAATGGGGTGTTTTAGTTATTTTTTTATTTTATTTTTTTTTCAATGCTCTTTTTGGTGTAAAGCACATTGAGATACGTTGTGTATGAAATGTTCTCAACAAATAAATTTTCTTTGCTTTGTAATTTTCTTTTGCTAGTTACTTAAAACGATGTGGCAGGCCGTATCTGGCTTCCGGGTTATAAACATGACACCTGTAGAACATTGCTCTTTGAAGAGGTACAACTTGTACATTGAAAAGATCCATAGGCTAAATTTGCTCATCGCAATATGAAGGGGAAAAAAAAAGCTTAGTTACAAAATTTACAATTTTTTATTTTTCAGTGCAATGGAGCAAAACAAATAAGGAAGCAAATTGGAATTATTGATTAGTCGAGCATCTGGACTCTATTGTGAAGGGTTCAAATTGATTGTATTAAATATTGAAAGACCCACAAAGTGTACTCCCTGCAAACCCATATGTATTTTATTTTTCTACTTACAAGAGGTACTTTAGGTAGCATTGTGGTTGTCCTAAATCCTATCTTGCATGGTCCCCGTTCCACTCATGAATTGGACCGAGAGCACTTAGTAATTAGTTCAGCATAATGACTTCATGATGCAGCATGTCTACCTCCCTCATATAACCTTTCACTAAACCCTAAATTCTGTTAAAAAAGAAAATCTTGTCATCACAGATGGCGAGAAACTATATGCGTGAATGTAAAATTGCAAAAATTACTTCAAATTACCAGTTAAGATGCCTGAGTTCAGACAAAAATATTTTACGACAACCATTAAACCATAGACAGTAACGTTCCCAAAAGAGAACAGCATAGATGTAGCCTCTTCCATCAGAACTGGTTATTGTTGTTTTCTTTTTTTCCAGATAGATTTGTAAAACTAATTTTCAGGAACATTTCCTTGAAGTTATTACTCTTTCATCGAACAAAACGACTTAGGTCAAACACAATCAGTTGCCATACAATAGAAAACCATTGTTAGGTTCAAACAGAAAGAGAAATAAAGCAAAAGAAAAATAAGTTAACCACAAGTATGATTCAATCCAACCTGTGGGATTTTGTCCCATTTTGGGGGTGTATTGTGCTCTAATGCAAGAGTAAAATAAGAAATTGTCCACCTACAGGGGGATTCAAAGTATAAGGTTTCAAATTGCTGTATTTGGATTTGAGCTCATGAAAAAAGGAGCATTCGACTCATGCCATGCTGACACTGTTTTATGCCTGCCCTAGTGCAACTAAAGGAGGATCATGATCTGTACGTAGTCACATCGCGAGCTGTAGATCTGTGCTTGTTGCGCTGATTCAGCAAGTGAATTGCTTGTCAGTGATTGCTGCTCTTTTGGCAATTTGTTGCTCTGAGACGGAAGCCAGTTATTGGGTTGACATTTGTATGTACCCTTCTACAGGGTCAAAGATCAGGGCCAGCACCTTTCAGAGCATTTTTGTTTAACCACCTCTGTCAGATAAATGTATGGAATGGGGAAAGCTGATACGACCATTTGAAACGACAGAGTAACGAATAAAAGTCTGAATGCGACCTCGGAAACATGGGGGTCATAAACACTTTATGCTTTCTGTGTGTGTATATGTGATGGTGCTTTGGGAAGCATTGATGGCAACACTTGGTGGGTGCCCCCCTCATAAAAGAGTTTTTTTTAATGCCAGAATGAGGTGGGTCAAGGCCACTTCTTGGTTTTGTTGTTGTTGTTTTTTTTAAACAACGAAATGTGTGTTTCTTGATTCCTTAGTTGATCCAGTCGGTCATAAGTTCCCCATTTAGAGACTTGAACAAGATGTAATTTTAGATCAAGAGGGATCTGAAACAAGCTGGGGTAATTTGAAAATCAAGCAAAAGGGAGTGAAGACTTTAAAGGGCTACTGTCATACATTTTTTAGTATGTCATTAATGAAAAAACGTCAGCCAATATGGGCCCATGCATTTTCTCACCACAAAACATGATTTTGATGTATACAGCTTTTTGTAACTCCTGCCATGAGAATCCTCTCGAGGGAATTGTTTTCGAGAAGAAGCAGGAAGTGACGTAAAGGACAGCAGTGCCCCCAAGTGGACTCGTTTGTTTCCATTAGTTTTACCTCCGGGAAGGTAGCTCGTTGTTCCTTCGTGTTAGCCAAAATACCGGCTTATTACATTGCTGGACATTGCTTGAGTACTTGGGAGAATGGATTTAGCCTTTATAAGTTTGCAAGAGACCCGGTTCAATGTGAAAAATTGATTGCACGGGTGCAGAGGAGTTAGAGAGCTTCATCGGTTCCGAATGAAAGGTAGATGTGTATACAGCTACTAAAAAAAAATAATAAGTTTGGGGCGGACCACGTAACAGTCTCTCGTAAGATAACAAAAGATTCGCGTACGAAATATATCAATGTGCGAATCGGACGGCGGATGGCGGCGAATCTGAAGAACCCAGCCAAGAATACCTCACTCAGCCGCGTGCGTGCAGTAATGCGTCCCGGCTCGACGGTGTTCGTCGAGTACTGCGGTGGCTATGAACATCCCGCTAAAAGCACCACGGCTCAGCTCCATTATATGCCACCACGCCACCAAAAATCAGCCACACCGGCTGATGCGCCGCATTTGGCGGTCACGGCTTCTGTGAAGACTGCGCGTCAGGCTTGGCGGACGGGGGCGGCGCTGAAGAACCCAGCTGAGAATGCCTCACTCAGCCGCGTGCGCTCAGTAAAGCGCCCTGGCTCGACTGTGTTGCTCATCGCGTACTGCGGCGTCTGTGAACAACCCCCTAAAGCAGCACGGCTCGGCTCCGTCATAAGCCATACCGGCCGGCTGCAATGAGCCGCGATGGCTCATCTTTGCCACGGAAGTGGATCGGACAGGGATGCGGTTTGGCCATGATCGCATATCATCTGAATATGGCTCGAAACAATAGTGTAATATTGCCCCGAGGGCTCGAAACAATAGTGTAATATTGCCCCAGTAACTTCACTCGGTTGTGTGGTGTTCTCCTTTTCGAAAAGAGCTTCCGTGTCAGAAGGGGCGCATTTGTTTCCCATAGTTAGGGTGCACCGCGTGTTTTCATTGGCGAATGTACAGGTGACATCACAGACGGAGGATGCAGCCAATATGGCGACCACTTGGATATCGTAGAATGACACTTCTGCAACTTTGCGCATGGATGACGCGCTCTCCACTCACATGTATTTTTTCGTATAGACATTGAAGTGAATAAACGTATATGCCTTTTTCATTACAATATCTGTTTTAGAATGTTTATAGGGATGACATTTGGGCTTTAAGCATCTTAAAAGCCCAAACAGGTATGAGTTACACTTTCAGTATGGTTCCTGTTGGACAAAAAGTTGTGCATTTCTTCTAAAGGTGGCATTAAAAATAGAACAACATGAGCACCAAGGGAGGGGTAAGGGTGATTAAGTTTTAAAATAAAACAAAATGATATTCAAATGTCATGTTAAATTTAGAACTTCCATACTACATATATAACCCGAAGGATGAAACAAAAGTTAAAGATGCGGCACTTTTCAGGCCATTACTATTAGATGTCAAAACAACGAGCTCAGGGTGTAGTCTGCCTTTTGCTCAAAGTCCACTGGGACAGGCTTCAGCCCCCCACGACCCTAACCAGGATAAGTGGGGTTGAAATTGGCTGAGACCTAAGAGTTGTTGTCTGTCTGCTGCTCATTGAGCCCCTGTTTTGTCAGACCCATGTTAAAGGAAGACTCTCCCCAAAATGATAGGAATGGGAGCAAACATTAAAAGTTAGTAGATGAGGGTTGAGTGTTTCTATTAATGCCAGAGTTATCCACAGATTTCACCAAGAAACATCTCTAAATTGAAAAAGTATTATCAAAATTCCTCTCTTGCTCAGACATTCCAATGAGTCCGGCGAGAAAAATTAAAACCAGTCAGCGTGTCCCACGCCTGCAGTGGTTGCTGTTCTGATCCCCATTGTTCGTGGATATGTTTCACCGAACAGAGAACGTCCACTATCTGGCATTTTGTGGCCGATATTTATGAAAAATAATTACAAAAAAACAAAACAAAAAAAAAGCATGGTGTACAATGTTCAAGGCTGTGTGCTAGAGCCAGAATACACAGAGACGGAATTTGCTATGTTTGAGACGGGGGGTGGCACTGACAACGAACAATAATCCCATTATATGGACCGTGGAGATTTGTTTGATGCTTTTCTGACGAGTTGGTTTAGATGTAGAAAATATACAGCAAGCGTGGGCAGACATATTTACCCAAAGTTCTACTTTTCAAGCAGCCAGCCTCTCACGATCGACCGGCGGCTGGGGGGGGTTGCACGTGCGCAACACCGTAAATAGTAACCGGGAAGTGTTGTGTGCTAAGAGCCAATAAAGTGAGTATAACAGCGAGTCATGGCTCTATGTTATTACTACTCCCGTCATTGAGCAAACAAAACAAAAATAACAACGTACAATGTTCAAGTGTTTGAGCCAAAATACACGCAGGCGGAACTTGATGTGTTGGACACGGGGGCATAACATAGACTTCGGAGATGTTCCAGATGGGCTCGTTTCAAAAGACTGGTGTTTGTGTTCTCTTTGTGTTCTAATGCCATCTGTGGTGGAATGTCGGTGTTGTCATGAGTTCGATTGTTTGGACGAAGATGTGTTACATATCAATTTACTTATGAAGCATGACAGTTGGATGAAAGGACCACTTGTACATCCAGTGGAAAATCGGTGAGTACACATTTTTAATGGTCTTGGAATCCTATGTGAATGCTACATGAAAGCTATGGGCTATGTCCAAAGTTTATCAAAAATGCGATCTTATTTTCTGAGTACGGCGTAGGACTATCCAATGGTTTATTTATATATGGAATGTAAACTGCAAAAAAAGGGACTTCCCTAAAATGATTATACGTATATATCCATACATCCATTTTCTTAGCCGCACGATGGTCGCAGAGGTGCTGGAGCCTAGCCCAGCTGCCAACAGGCAGGAGGCAGGTTACACACACACACTGACACGGGGAGAACATGCAAACTCCACACACGGAAGTCCGCGATTGATCAGCTGCACCACCGTGCCACCTCATAAAGTATGCTGTTGCTTATACAGTACTAGCACGAGATGCAATAACTAAGCGGCTAATAACCAGGAACAATTAGATGCATGCAAATTTCCCCGGCTGGTGAACGAGCCTCAACTCTGACAGCCACAGCTTTATCCAGTCAGGTTGACCCCACGGGGGGTTAACGAATGAGAAATTTGGGTGCGTTTTCTCAGTTTTGTTGCAGTTTGGTGCAGAACCCATCAGGATCTTGGCTTAGCTAGAACAAATGGTCTGTAATGCTAAGCACTGGTGACGTCAGGGCATGTCTCTTGCGGGTTTGGCTGTCAAAGCTGGCACATATCCAGATTTCGCTTGGATTTAAAAAATGTTCATTTTCATTTTTCAATTAATGTCCGAAATATATATAATAATAACATTACTTCACATTGGAGGGTTTATTGTACATATGAATTTTGGTGAGAGTCGTCCTATAAGCCTACTTTCGTTACAATGATGGGCAGGTCCAAAGCTGGTGGTAGGATGACAAGAGCAGTTACAACTAATTCAAATTGTCAAGATAAAAGCAAGTGCCTATTTGATGATCTATAGTACTGTATTTTTACTCATGAAGGCAACACTTCATCATCAAGCACCAAAATTGAATGTCAATTAGTGTAGCATATCTGTGCATGTGGAGCATGCAGCAAACATCACCAAAACACATACCCCTACACTTTGACATTCTAGTGCTTCTGAAGTCAGGCCACATCTCAAAAATGTTGGATCATCCTTCAAGATGCCATTTCATGCATGCATTTTCCCAAACGCTATTATTTTCTATATGTCCCCTTGAAAGTTCTTGTTCAGCACCACCCTTCCATAGTTTTGGGAAAATCAAATATGTAATTCATGTAGAGTCAACTACTCTAACAAGCGATGGGGGGTGAAAAATAGTAGTCATTATAATGTAACAATAATCAGATATAGTGACATCTTAAAATAACAAGAAAAATATTCTTTACTCTTATCATAGGTTCACATTCATTTGAAAATAACTCATATCTGTGTAATAGCTGCCTGTTGAGAAGCAAGAGCTGCTTTGTAATAGTTGTCACTCGAAATAGAGAGCTGGGCTGCCTGTGTTGTGTGAATTTGTGAGCCCAAATGTGTGACGTCACATATGAAATGAAACATCACAGCACTCCACTGTACCTTCATCTGAGACATCCAGACTTTCTTAGCTCTCTCTCGGTCTCTCTCTCTCTCTCTCTCACACACACCTCCTTGTTTTGCCTGTGCTCCCCTCTATGTCGCTGTTTTGGCAGTCCGGTAATTACAAGGGCACCAGTCCACTGGCTGGAGCTTCGCCTGGAACACAATGCCTCCCACGTCGACGAAGCAACACCATCTCTTTTAGATGTTTTTCTAAGGAATCCTGGGCAGATCATCATTTTAAGTATGCATTGTGATAGGGATACGTATATTAAATAGGGGCTTACGTTGAACTAGTTAAGTAAATGGACTGTAAAATGAATAAGATTGTAAAATGTCTACAGTATTTAACCATGCTGAGTAAGCTAAAATGATTATGAACTTTATTATGGGAGGCATGATGCAGACACTGATGACTCACAACATTATGACCAGTAGCAGAAGACGATATCTAAAATTCCGTTTAATTCCATATTACTGGCACCAGACAGGAAACCTTTTATCTCCAACCCCATCACTTTTCAGGAAACCAGAACAAAAGACGTTTGTTGAGCCAGTAACATTGCATCACCAAATAGATCAATTGTTATTCAATACTTAAGATAGGACTATAAATATTGCATTTAAAAAAAAAAAAAATATATATATATATATATATATATATATATATAATATATATATATACCTACATGGGAATTGATTTGTGAAAAAATATGAAAGCGACCACATTTACATAGAAAAGGTTTTGGCCTGATGCCAGTGATGGCATACATGCAATACATATACATACCCAATTTTGATTGACGATGGCAGAGAGATATTAATTTAAGGCTTGAAAAAAAAAACTTCTCTTTAAGGGAAGTTTTTCTAATTAAAGACTTAATGAGGTGCAAATTTTTGTTTTTCCTTAATTAAAGAGAAATTATAAATAAAATAATTTAATTAAAAAGAGTGACCAGTTGGTTTCCATTTCTGTATAATCAGCAGTTTTTATTTCATGGAATTCATATTGTACAGTACATTTTAGGTTTTTCCTTTTTTATATAATCTTTTAAATATTTCAGTTCATTATTTTCTCTCAATATCGGGTGATTATGTGTACATTGAGGGGAATATGTGAACTTAAATGATTTTAGTAAATGGTTGCAATATAACAAAGAGTGAAAAATTGTAACCACTGCAAATTACAAGTACTGCAATGAACTCATTGTTCTGTTATTACGTCTCCGACAAAGTCAATCAAAATTGAGCATCATTATCTCGCCACAGTTGCTTTTGTATTAGGTTTCAGCAATTATCAAATCACATTTGAGCAAATAGTCATGTTGTATTTGGTCGGTACAAGATGAATGTGGCAAAATTGGCGCAATCATTACATTACATTTGTTGTTTTAGTTATTTTACCATGACGATAACTACAACAGCCCTCAAAAAAACAAAGACCCCTGCCAAGGCTAGAATGTTGCCAAAACTAAAAAAAAAAAAAAAAAAAAAGAAAAAAAAAGTACAATACAATCGATCGTGGAGCTCACTTGTGTTTATTTTTCCATCTGTTTGTTAGTTCAGTTGGTTGTGAATGATGATGAACAGTTCTACTAATGACCCATCCATCCATCTTCTTAGCCGCTTATCCTCACAAGGATTGTAGGAGTGTCACAGCCGATCCTAGCTATCAACTGGCAGGAGGTATGGTACACCCTGGAGTGGTTGCCGGCCAATCACAGGGCACATCGAGACAAACAGCCGCACTCACAATCACACCTGGGGGCAATTTAGATTCTCCAATTAATGTTGCATGTTTTGAGGATGTTGGAGGAAACCGGAATGCCTGGCGAAAACTCTCGCAGGCATGGAGAGAACATGCAAACTCCACACAGGCAGGACAGGGGGATTGAACCCCAGGCCCTGAGAACTGTGAGGCCAACGCTTTCCAGATTCTCCACCGTGCCTCCCCCTGCTAAATATTTACGGTATATATATTTTTTAAATCAAGATGTGCTCAATGGAACATTGTCAAAACCTTAAAGCTCAGCTTTATCCTATTACAAGCCAATCCAGTTTCCTCCACAACTCAATTACGCTCAATACCTGTGACATCAATTACTTGCAGAGCGAGGGCAATGTGTCATAATACAGATTCCATTAATGTTGCACTCAAAATAATGACACTCTTTGAGTTATGACCTTATGGATGAGTGAGTGGTGGGAGATGGCAAGTGATGTAGAGATGACAATTTGGATGCGTAACAACAATGGTCACATGTGAAATCTGGCTTTGTTAATGATGGAGACAAAGGGAAGCCCTGAGTGGCTGAATAACTGGTGTCATCCATCTCGCTGGATTGACTGGGCTTCATTTACAGCTGGCCTTTTAACTGGAACACAACACTTGTAATCATGATTTGGGGATAATGGCTGCCTGGCTGTGCTTAATCCAGAGAATTATAAACAGTGTTGTCATTTTTACCTTGAAAAAGAAACTTAGTTGCTTTACTGATCACTCGATTTCAAAAGTAGCAAAGTTAGATTTAAGTTATTTTGAAAGTTACTTTCAGCAGATGCCGAATTTCAGAAATATCACTTAACCACTACTAAAGTGCAATAGTTTAACTATACACAATACTTCGCAATAGAGCATACTATAGATAAAACACAGAACGGCATCAAAATGAACAAATTCTTTAAATACGCATCCATAGTTTAAAGTTACATAAAATGAGTTCCTTAGTTTAGATGGACAAAAATACATCAATTGATAGATAAATAAAAAGAAAAAATAAATGAGGAAAAATGCAATCGTGGACACTAGTCTGGAATTTGCAGAAGCAATAAGCAAAATGAGGCAGGTAACTAAATGTGGCAGAACATTCACTCACACACACAGTACATGGAACAAAACTAATACCTGATGAATGGTAATAAAATAAAGGAGGTGCCAGACGGCACGCACATTATTCCTAACTAAAGGCACACAAGGAACAGCTGTACATTATAAAACACGTAATAAAGGGGAAGTACAAAACCCAATTTCACCGAAGGTTGGATGTTGTGTAAAACGTAAGAAGTCACTGATTTGTAAATCTTTTTAAACCTATACACAATGAAAAACACTTCCACAAAGACAATATGTTTCATGCTTAAACTGATAAACATTAGTTTTAGCAAATATTTATTAATTTTGAATTTAATGCCTGCAACATGTTCCAAAAAAGATAGGACAGATTGTTTTGTTTGGTTGTTTTTTACCACCTCACCTTTTCTTATAAAAAATAAAACAAGCATTTGGGAAGGGAGGACACTAATTGTTGAAGCTTTGTATGTGGTATTCGTTCCCATTTTTTGCTTACTACAATATAGTGTACAACTTCAGTTGCTCAATCGTCCAGGGTCTCTGTTGTCATATTTTGGACTTCATAATGCACCACGCAATGGGAGACAGGATTGAAGCGTTGGCAGATCACTCAAAGTACTCACCCTTGTTTACACGGAGGCCACACTGTTGTAACACAGAGAATGTGGCTTGGCATTGTCTTTCTGAAATAAGCATGGACGTCCCTGGAAAACATTTCATAGGACACGACATCCATGATTTAAAAAACAATTTGAAATGTGGGCTCCTCAGACCACAGCACACTTTTCCAGTTTGCGTCAGTCCATCTCAGACGAGGGTGGGCCCAAAGAACCCAGCAGACTTTGCGGAAGTTGTTGTTGTATGACTTACACTTTGCATGGTAGAGTTTTAACTTGCATTTGTAGATGTAGTAAAGAAATGTGTTACATGACAATGGTTTTCTGAAGTGTTTTTGAGCATTTGGGGTAATACATTATGATGCCGGTTGTTAATGCAGTGGCACCTGGCATTCAGTTTGGGTTTTCGGCATTGTTGATTACTGTATGTGCAGAGACATCTCCTGATTTTTTTTTAATCTTTTGATGTTATTATGGACAACGAGGCCCCGTAGCTCAGTGGTTAGATCACTGGTTTGGTAAACCAGGGGTTGTGGGTTCATATCCCACTGGGGCCTCCACTCCCTGAGAAGGGTTGCGTCAGGAAGGGCATCCCTTTTATACACATTCATTACACTTAGAGTGACAAGTTTGTTGTGTCTGTCTGAGCTGAACAAATTCAAAATGGAAAAAATGTTTGGAAAAACAATTCACATTCATCGGTTTGAACATTAAATTAATTAAGACATTATCTTGTCTTTGTGATGTATTGAATTGAATATAGGTTGATAAAGATTGAAAAATAATTGCATTCCAGACTCGGGACCAATGCATTGCCTTATAAGTCACAAGTAAGATGAGTCTTTGCCCTCAAGACCCGAGTTAGGTTTTCGAAACCTTGTTTTATTGCATGGTAGAGTTGACTCAACTACAATCGAAAGGTAACTCCAACATGTTTTAAATAAAGGGACACTAGAATTATTATGATGGTGTGCTACTTTCCGTGATACAAGGCTGTATTCTCTCACTACCCACTGGGCTAAGTATTTAAAACCAGGGTTTGGTTTGCTGGGAAATGAAAATTAAAAGGTGTGTCCTTATCTTGAAGGCATCTGCTAACTAGCCATGTGTGGTGACACGGTCCTTTCAAACAAAACGGGTACAGATTTAAACATTTACCAGCAGTGGAGCAAAAAGCAAAAATGGGGTGGAGGAGGCAGCTAAATGTTAAAATAGCCACCTCATGCCAGAATAGTTTTAAGGCGCCAACAGTTAAATTAGGTTTCAAGTCTGTGCAGAAATAAACACTGATGGAAAGACAGTCAAATGCATAACATGAAAGCAAGACGACATATCAATCAGAAAAGGGCAGGTCAGGAAAGGCAACATTCCATTGTACTCATCATAAAATGCCCCCCCACCACCACCACCACCACCCACCATCACCCACCGTCCAGGAAAAAAAATAGTTGTCTATTGTGATTCGTTTATAGAGTGTTAGATGAGATGAGGAAAATATTTGCCTGGCTACAAAACAACTCCGAATAAAGATGGGATTTTTGTGTCTGTAAGAATTCATGTATTGGAATAATTATCTCAGCACTGGTGGGAACTTTTTCCAGAGAGCAATTCAACGACTGCACATTAATTATTGTGCTCTGAATAGATCACCCATTGTTGGATGGGACTTTTCATACTACTGCTATTAAACCACACACCAAGAAAAAGTCTCGACTGTGTTGGGCACATTCTTAGTGGGTTTGTTATGTTTTGCTCAAAGGTGAGGACGAAAGGACCACCTCCAAGATGAAAACTATTTAACATTAAAGTAAAAGGCTTATATTGAATTATCCAGCAATACATTTTCAACACCATTTACCCTGGTTCGGGATATAGGTCTTTGGAGCCTATCCCAGCTGACTTTGGACGAAAGGTGGACTACACCGTGAACTGGTCTCCAGGCAGTCGCTGGCCACATATGGAAACAGACAACAATTCGCACTCACTTTCACCTAGTGGGAACTGAACCCACGGTGCCTGTATCAAAGTATCACTACACCACCACTGCCCAGTTAAATTGTTATCGGGCCTCCGGCACCCCGTGGCATGAGCGCCCACCACCAACACCACCCACAACTTCCACCAGCAATTCTTACCTTTTCAAACACTCAATGATGCAAGTGACACAGGACAACTTTGAAGATCTGCTGCTTGATTGTCTGGCTGTGTGGCAAAAACTCAGCAAGGATGGTGCCCCTCACATTGAAGAATGCAATCAATATGGCTTCAACTTGGGACTTTCACTGTCTTGCTTTTTTCAATCATGGTGACGCTGGACTCTTCTACTTGAGGGTCTGGCGTCTGGTCTACCATCCTACGGGTTGTCGTCCAAAAGCCACCATGACTCATCACTGGTAATGACTGCCTTTGCTAAATCTGGTCTCATTGGTGTCATCATCACTCACTCTACTAATTGACCCCTCCGTGGATATTGCGCAATCCCCGTCACTGACCAATCAGAGGCCAGAGATCTGCATAAACCAAAGCCCGTTTTTGCTCCTGCCATTTTCTCAGACAACATTGCATGGTCCAAGATAGGTTTAGTTAGCGTTTTATCGCGTATTTGGGTTATTTAACAAAAAATATGGTTAAGAGGTGTAGTCATGGACTTTGTAATAGTGACGACAGGTGTCCTGAAAGGCTAGTTGGTGGAGTTCGATTCGTACCCTTTCCAAAACCGAAGACCCAGTACAAAAAATGCCTTCGATGGATCAAACTTTGTGGAAGACCGCATCATCAACTAAATCCATCTAATATCAACCGGAACACATATGTTTGCACGAAGGTATGCCCTATATTTGATTTTCAATATATGTCTCGTATAAATGAATTCGAAGTTCTTCGCTAGCATAACACTGCGTGTGAACGATTGACACACTTATTCTTTGTTGAGCGATATTTAGCGATGATCGGACTGCACAAACGTATTGATTTCTTGCTGGCTCGCGGCCGAAGCTTAACTAGACTGTGTTTGCACGAAGATAAGCCCTAAATTTGATTTTTAATACACGTCTCGTATAAATGAATGAGACGTTCTCCGCTAGCATAACACCGCTACGTGTGAACGATTGAATGAAATCAGAAGCAAGGCGTCTCTCTCAGTTAAGAATGTATTGTATTTAGAATCTATAATAAATCGTTGATTTGAATGAAATCAGAAGCATGGAGTCTGTCTCAGTTCAGAATGTATTGTATTGTATTTGCCATTTTTACTGTTTGTCTTACGTCAGCGCACGTGGCGTGATATCACTTCAGGAGGCGTGGTTAAGTGCCCTGTACGGAGGGGTCAATTGCTTGACACCTTGACAATCTGACACAGAGGATGAGTTTGTAAAACAATGTGGGAAAAAATGTTAAAAGATAGAAGAAAGCTCAGGGCACAGTTATACATATACTGTGAAAACTCCTACTTTGTAGTTATTGTTTAAAATACCTGTAGAATCCTGGAATTTTGCTGACACACCTCGTACCTGGTTGCCGGAGGCCCCGTAGCTCAGTGGTTAGAGCACTGGTTTGGTAAACCAGAGGTTGTGGGTTCGTATCCCACTGGGGCCTCCACTCCCTGAGAAGGGTTGCGTCAGGAAGGGCATCCGGCATAAAAATTGTGCCAAACATATATATGTGTTCACACACCTCGTACCTGGTTGCCACTACAAACAAAGAATGAAGACTGAAAAGATAGAATGATTTGTTTTGAATCATAATGCTCTTTTCTGTAGCCATTGTGGTGAAATCTTATCTTAAACGGTCTGTCAATGTCCAGACCATATATATGCGTTCATCTGAGATGACACGCTGTGGCGACCCCGAAAGGGACAAGCCGAAAGAAACACACACCTCGTACCTGGTTGCCACTACAAACAAAGAATGAAGACTGAAAAGATAGAATGATTTGTTTTCAATCATAATGCTCTTTTCTGTAGCCATTGTGGTGAAATCTTATCTTAAACGGTCTGTCAATGTCCATCCCTGCTTTAGAAATACTTCATGGCTATGACTAACAACATGTGTCTTTTATAAAGACATGAACACATACTACGGCGCTCAGAATGTCAAGCGATGTGCCAAGCTGGTTAGCCACCGATCAGTGCTGTGCTGCAGACTGTTAGATGCAAACCAAAGACAGCAGTACAAGGCATTTTTATAACATTTGTGGCACAGCCTGATATTAATCATTTGTGGCAGTTTATGAAGAAAAACTTGAGCATATAAAGCAGTGTGACGCCTGCAATTTCAAAGCACGGAGCTTGAAAATTAAATGTGATACTTTACAATCAAATCCACATACTGCCCAATTTTGCAAATATAAAACTAAATACACTAATAAATACAAAATTAACTTTATCATTCAGCCAATTTTTTGGCAATAGCAAAACTTTTAATCCTGCCGCATTTCTGAGGCAACATTACACAATTTTTCCCATGGAAATATGACTTTATACTCATAAAAGCTTTTTTCAGTGAGCCTAATCCTTCCTAGATATTCAACAACTAATGCATTTTTCACAATGCAAAATCACTTCCCCTTGTCTCAATAACATGCCTGCGATATGCTTTTGTCCAAATAGTGCAAAGATTAAGAACAATAGGACACTTTACACATGCCATTTTTTTTGTTTTTGCAAAATAAATTACATTACAAAAAATCACTCAAATGAATTTTTAAAATGTCGTACATAAATGAGCCAGCCATTATCCCGCTCCATATGCTGCTGGATCAATAGCAAGACCACTTCTTGTTAATCTGAGCCTGAGTTTTGTACCACAGAGGCCTCATCTTGCCAACAAGTACAGTACACGATATACGTTATTTTTCTCTTCCACAATGTTTGGCACACTGGTTCGAATCGCATTGCTGTGGCCAGTTGCATGTTTTTACTTGTGGAAACAGAACCGAAAATGTGGGGGGGGGGGGCACATTTCACTTATGCAAGCCACAGTTTATTGAGTGTATGTGACCAAGGGACAGATCACCATGTCCAGAACGCCTCAACTGCATCAACAACTTCACCGTGCACTCAGGTATGTGGATTTTATTTGAGGCTAACCTTGTTAGCGAAAGTTAATCTGGGCGTTGAACAAAACTCTATGCAGTGCTGCCTACTTTTTGGATTTGCGATGACAGCTAGGGTGTCACACCAGAGGGAGATGAGAGGTTTCTATATTATAGTACATCTGCATGATAATTGTCTCAGACAGTGCAGTCTGGTGGCAGAACACTTAAAAGTGGCTCTGGATCTTCAGCCAGTCAAGCTGATCACATCGTGGTTAAACAAGCTAAGTGTGAAGGGGTGTTTATTAGGTAACGTAAGACTGCAGACAGAAATACGTAGTTTATACATATAACGGGAAATGTTCTGTGTCCCCTCGAATAAAGGGTTGCAAACTGTCAAGAGACTTCCACTTCATAATTCGTAATAATTGACTGCTATATATGACACTGCTCTACTACCTATTAGTGACCTTTGACCGACACTTTTTCTCTGCTTTTTTGAGGCTCATCTGACATCCCACATATTGAGACATATATTGAGGCAATTTGGAGACTCAAAGTGATCTCCACAGCAAGCATAATTACAATCATTTCTGCAGACTGCAATCCCGTTAAAAGTGGCCAAACATTGAGAAAATGGCCCCGGGGTCAACTCCAATAAAATTTCAAAATAGCCAATTGTCTGCTTTTGATGAAAAATAGAAGGCGGTCCAAGTGGTAGATTAAAGTTGTCTCATTCCATAAACATGGATTTGTGAAATCCACATTGAAATTGCAGGCAAGACTATAGCTGAAAATGATCTTTGGCTAGAAAAAAATGAAAAAACAAAAAGTCTCTCTGTGGCTTTATAGAACAGGAGATCCATCCACATCGATTGGTGTCTGCAATTCTAACAGCGCCACTGAGCAGCCAAGTGTGTCTTTTCCACTAGCTGACAGGACTCCGGACGTACACAGGTAGCCTCTCCACTCTGGAGAATGTGACGGATGGCCGACCATACCGCACCTGGAGGGCCGCTCATGTTTAATTCCGATTGCAACCTTTACCCCAGCCAATCATCCAGCTGCTCAAGCCCAAGTCCCTCCAGCTCCCTTAGGTGCTCGAGGGAGCGACGGCTCTCAGAAGCAGCCTTTTACTGTCCATCACCTTCAACATTTTCCTCAGTGGAACATTCAATTTATTTTATAACACCACTTCACTTGATAGCAATGACCTCCCACATCTCTGGGAGAGTAATGAGATACAGTTGCTACACTGATGTCAGTCTCACTGACCGAGACCACAACCAACCGGTGGGATCCTCGGAAGCAGATTTAAAAAAAAAAAAAAAACTGAAGAAAGTGGGTTATTTTTGTCAAGTTTTAAATTTCAAAGCCAGCCAGTGTCTCTCACACACGGGCCACACTGTGGCTTGAGGCCTGACCACTCTAATGGGGATTTGAGATTGGTTTGTCATGAGTGGGTTTCATCCTCACATCTAAAAACAACAAAAGGCTGTTGAGGAAACAGAGGTTTCAAAAGATCTTCACGGCATTCTGAGCGAACACCACAAAGAGGTTACGTTTCAATTTCAAGAGTGCTTTGTCTAGAGCTGCGACATGTGAATCCCTGGACTTTGGAAGAGGATTCATGAAAGAATTACACTGAGCATCACATTTTATCTCTCTTACAGTTATCGTACATAAATTACCTGACCAATCTCATTCAATTTAAAATTTAGATCGACCTTGTCGGAAAAGTACCAATAACAATAGTATATTTATACTGCTTTAGCTTTATTTTGCAGAGGTGAAAAACTGTTCTGCATAAAACTGAAAGCTTTGGCCATAGTTTTGATTTGTTTTGCTCAATTAGAGAGACAAAATGGGAAATGTACTCAACAGATGATCAATCTGCCATCAGGCAGGATGTCATCCAAGACCTTCCATACAGTACAATCAAGTGAGATTTGACAATGTTGAATGAGA
This sequence comes from Syngnathoides biaculeatus, assembly GCF_019802595.1. Lineage (NCBI taxonomy): Eukaryota > Metazoa > Chordata > Actinopteri > Syngnathiformes > Syngnathidae > Syngnathoides > Syngnathoides biaculeatus. The sequence continues at coordinate 19,598,971 of NC_084646.1, forward strand.
TATATGAGGTGTATCTGCAATGTTAATCACCTTTAAATTACACTTATTTTGTCAACAATGTTAAACATTTGAGACACATTATGCATTTTTTTTTCCTACCATTTGAAACACTTTCCAGCTGTGTTAATTGCATCCATGTGGCTTTCTTTCTGTCAAAATACCTCGAGGATCAAAGATTGCGGGGTACTTTGGACACCCTATTTCTTATCTTGCTAAAATTAGTTCAATTCTAGTGTTATGCAAGTGAGTCATCATCCCACCTCGTGTATGGCTAGGCCAAAGACAAGTCTGGCTTTCGTTACCATGCTGACCGAGGCAGACTGAGCTCTGGAACTAGAGAGACCTTGCGACCCGGCTCTTATCTTTCTGGGAAGTATATGCGTAACAGCAGTCTAATCTACTTATGAAAACAAAATCAAATATGTAGTCGGAAAAAAACCCAAATCTCTTTAACAAAAAAAAAAAAAACTAAAACATTTTTAACTTGTGGAGGAAGTACTGTAGTTTGTACAGTATTCTGTATGTAGTTCAGCATATGAACACAGCAAGCACAGTTTTTGATAATAAAATTATTTATAATTTGAAGGGGTGGGGGGGAAATAATCTTAATCAGTGTCCAAACTTGTTTTGTCCAACCTTGGATTTCCCCTTATATCTAAAATTCAGATTCAGGTTCAATTTTGTCACATCTGGAGCAGGTAGACAGTTTAATATCAAACACTGTGAGTGTCAGTGTTAACAAATTGATACTGTACTTAGAAAGATTACAAAAGTCATGACATCACCAATATGTTACTTTGAAACTGCAGTTAAATGTGTATGTGTGTTGTGTGAGGGGGGGTCGTTTCTGTACTGTGTGATGTCTAGCCTTTGCCCATCAATCGCTGACACACCTGCAGCCAAATTTCTTTTTATGCCACTGACCAACTTTAACATGAATCATATCTTCAGCTGAATACTATAAATAGTATTGATGGCACTGTGTGGCCTTGGTATCCGGGTGTCTTCATGTATTTATGTGAGAGGATGCGAGTGCTTTTCGCAGTAACATTTGTTTGCTAACATCTTCCCATGGCGCTACAGCACGGCTTAATTCCACAGAGAGGGCGAGCTGGAAGGATGTTTGAAGACAGCAAAAGTTAATGAAAATAAAATTGGATGAATTTGGTGAGAAATTAAAACAATGAAAAGAAGCAGGAATGGAGATGTGTTGCTCCATAAAGTGTTTTTTTATTGCTGTTCCTTTTCACAACCAAACGCAAATTACAATGCATTCCAAAACTTAAGGATTTGTTAAATGCAGATCTGCATCAAGGCCTACGTATATGTAATGGCAAATTGGAATAAAAACTACTTGACTGATTTCAACAAGTGTGGCACGGTTAATCGGTGAGTTCTGAGGACTGTGTTCATTTCCGGCCCGGCACTCCAGTTTCCTCCTGCAGCCTAAAACATACATTAATTGGAGAGTCTAAATTGCCCTTAGGTGATTAAGAGGACATATGTTTATTTATCTCTTTGTGCCCTGCAATTTTCTGGCAACTAATTCAGGGTGTACCCCACCTCCTGCACGAAGATAGCAGGGATAGGCTCCAGCACTCCCGCGACCCTTGTGAGGATAAGCGGCTCAGAGACTGGATGGATGGATGATTTTAATATCTTGGGTTTAAGATTTGGAGACTCTCTAAACTTCTTTTCCTTTCGGCTTGTCCCGTTAGGGGTCGCCACAGTGTGCCATCTTTTTCCATCTAAGCCAATCTTGTGCATCTTCCTCTCTGAACACCCACTGTTCTCATGTCCTCCCTCACCACATCCATCAACCTTTTCTTTGGTCTCCCTCTTGCTCTTTTGCCTGGCAGCTCCATCCTCAGCACCATTCTACCAATATACTCACTCTCTCGCCTCTGAACATGTCCAAACCATCGAATTCTGCTCTCTCTAACCTTGTCTCCAAAACATTCAACTTTGGCTGTCCCTCTAATGAGCTCATTTATAATCCTATCCAGCCTGTTCAAACCAAGCAAGAACCTGAGCATCTTCATTTCTGTTATCTCTAGTTCTGCTTCCTGTTGTTTCTTCAGAGCCACCGTCTCTCATCGGTACATCATGGCTGGCCTCAACACTGTTTTATAAACTTTGCCCTCCATACTAGCAGATACTCTTCTGTCACATAACACACCAGACACCTTTCGCCAGCTGTTCCATCCCGCTTGGACCCGTTTCTTCACTTCCTTACCATACTTACCATTGCTCTGTACTGTTGACCCCAAGTATTTGAAGTCATCCACTCTCACTATCTCTTCTTCCTGGAGCTTCACTCTGCCTCCTCTGTCCCTCTCATTCACACACATATATTCTGTTTTACTTCAGCTAATCTTCATTCCTCTCCTTTCCAGTGCGTACCGCCATCTTTATAATTGTTCCTGCACCTGCTCCCTGCTTTCATTACAGATCACAATACCTGCGAATATCATAGTCCAAGAAGATTCCAGTCTAACCTCATCTGTCAGTCTATTTATTACTACCGCAAACAGGAAGGGGCTCAGCGCGGAACATGATGCAGTCCCACCTCCACCTTAAATTCTTCTGACACACCTCATCTCACCGCTATCCTGCTGCCCTCATACATGTCCTGTACTATTGTAACATATTTTTCCGCCACACCAGACTTGGGCACGCAGTACCACAGTTCCTCTCTTGGTACTCTGTCATAGGCTTTCTCTAGGTCTACAAAGATACAATGGAGCTCCTTCTGACCTTCTCTGTACTTTTCCACGAGCATCCTCAAGGCAAATAATGCATCTGTGATACTCTTTCTTGGCATGAAATCAAACTGTTGCTTGCATATACTTACTCCTGACCTGAGTCTAGCCTCCACTATTCTTTCCCATAACTTCATTGTGTGGCTCATCATCTTTATCCCTCTGTAGATTCCACAGTTCTGAACATCGCCTTTGTTCTTAAAAATGGAGAGTCGCACACCTTTCCTCCATTCTTCTCGCATCTTCTCTCCTGCTAGTATTCCATTGAATAAGTTGGTCAAAAATTCCACAGCCACCTCACCAAATTGCTTCCATACCTCCACTGGTATGTCATCGGTACCATCTGTCTTTCCATTTATCATTCTATTCAGTGCCTTTCTAATTTCCCTCTTACTAATCATTGCCACTTCCCGGTCATTCATGCTTGCCTCTTCGACTCTACCTTTTCTCCCATTTTCTTTATTCATTAACTTCTTAAAGTACTCTTTCCATCTACTTAGCACACTACTGGCACCAGTCAACATATTTCCATCTCTATCCTTAATCACCTTAACCTGCTGCACATCCTTCCCATCTCTGTCCCTCTGTCTGGCCAACCTGTAGAGATCCTTTTCTCCTTCTTTCGTATCCAACCTGGTGTACGTGATGTCATACGCCTGTTGTTTAGCCTTCACCACCTCTACCTTTGTCCTACGACACAACTCATTGTATTCCTTAGGCCTCTCCTCAGTCCTTTTCGTGTCCCACCTTTTCTTCGCTAATCTCATTCCTTGGATTACTTCCTGTATTTTGGGGTTCCACCACCAAGTCTCATTGTCCCCTTTCCTACCAGAAGACACCCCCAGTACTTTCCTGCCTGCCTCTCTGGTCACCTTGGCTGTAGTATTCCAGTCTTCTGGGAGCTCTCCCTGACCATCTAAAGCCTGTCTAGCCTCTTTCCGAAAGGCCACACAACATTCTTCCTTTCTCAAATTCCACGACCTGATTCTCTGCTCTATCTTTGCTCTACCTTTGTCTTCTTAACCTTCCTACCTGCTACTAGAATGATCCTACACACCACCGTCCATGATGTCAAACCACACTCTCCCCTGCCACTAGTTTACAGTCAGTCACCTCTTTCAGACTACATCGTCTGCACAAAATATAATCCACCTGTGTGCTTCTCCCTCAGCTCTTGTAGGTCAGTCTATGTTCCTGTCTCTTCTGGAAATAAGTGTTCACCACTGCTAATTCCATTCTTTTTGCAAAGTCCACCACCATCTCCCCCTCAAAGTTCCTTTGCTGAATGCCGTACTTACCCATCACTTCTTCATCGTCCCTGTTTCCTCCGCCAAAATGTCCATTGAAATCTGCACCAATCACAACTCTCTGTGTGTCTGGGATGGTCAGGACTACTTCGTCTAGTTCTTTCCAACATTTTTCTTTCAACTCGAGATCACATCAAACCTGTGGGGCATAGCCACCAATCACATTATACATAATAGCCTCAATTTCAAATTTCATCATCACTCGATCTGATACTCTTTTCACCTCAAAGACATTCTTAGCCAGCTCTTCCTTTAAAATAACCCCTACTCTATTTCTATTGCCATCTACTGCATAATACCTCAAAGACATTCTTCCCCAGCTCTTCTTTTAAAATAACCCCTACTCCATTTCTCTTCCCATCGACTCCATGAGAAAATAGTTTAAACCTTGCACCTAAACTTCTAGCCTTGCCCCCTTTCCACTTGCTCTCTTGGAGGCACAATACACCAACCTCTCTCCTAATCATCATGTCAACTAACTCCTGAGCTTTTCCTGTCATAGTCGCAACATTCAAAGTCCCTACACACAGTTGTAGGGTCTGTGCATTTCTCTTCTTCTTCTGACAACTAAACCACTTTCCTCCTCTTTTTTTTCTTCAAACCTACATTATCTGAAGTTCTACCTACACCTTGCAGATTAACATTTCTGGGTCAGGCGTAGGAAGCCCGGGCCACGACCTAACCGTTATGGAATTTGTATGATTAACACTCATATATGTTTGACACAGTTTTACGCCGGATGCTCTTCCTGACGCAACCCCCTGCATTTATCCGGGCTTGGGTCCGGCCGACAGGTAAGCTATGATCTAAAAAAACTAAAAGGCTTTGTTCAGCACAAATATGTTTTCATCTGTCATTTCGCCATCCAAAAGTCTCATTAAGTTAATACTCGGTAATCCTGCTCATCCATTATAAAGACACGCTAAAAATATAGTATACACAATCTAAAACATTGCGAAGTTGGTGGAGGTAAAAATGCTGAGTTGTTATGCACACTAGTTTGTCAGATATGCTGACCTGATTAAAGTATACTGTAACTCTAAACAGAATTAATAACCATAATAATTTCAAAGTTGTTTTTTTCCTATTTCATAACATTTTCTAAAGCATTACATCACCCCAGAAATTTCATTTTCTAATTACAGTAAGATTTTTTCATGAAATCCTTCTAATAGTCCATTGAAATCAGGCTCAGATTATAGTAACAGCCAGGTTGTTTTAAGTTATAATGTTCAAATGAGAAAGTGAGTGAGGCGATGGGATCTTATTGATCCTGCTTTGCGCTGTCAAATTTGGCAACACTTGCTCACCGGCCTGGAAACCTGAAGAGAATGCCACTTTTCACTTTTGTTTTGTGTGAAAACTGCACTCAGGAGTTACCTATCACAATGACCTTCTTTTACCAATAGGGCCGTGAGATTTAGTCTCAATGTGCACACCATTCATTCACACACATGCTCTCCAAGTCACTGATGCAGCAGTTATCTTGATTGTGTGCAGCATGCAGCAGCCCACATGATAAGACAATTTAATGCTCTTTCCAGAGAATCCCTCTCTTTAGATTGAAAGTTGGAACTGGATGACTTAGCAGAGCCCCACCACTTTCCACACTGCCCCCTCTCTAAAAATCAAATAAATACAGTCGATAAAACGTGTTCTGTCTGTGCTGAGATAAAACGGCCAAAAGGAGGCCTTTGAGGGAGAAAAGGACCAAATAAGGACATGAAGCAAAGTGGAAAGCATTGCAATCATTATTCATGTCTTTCTGACTGATAATTACTAACAAGTGCAATATGTACACTTGAGCTGCACTCCCCCGTATAGTATTTATTTCTTTATTTATTTGCTGTCCACTGAAAACATTTGGCATTGACATCAACACACTTTGGTATTTTCTTGTCTTTCTTTTCGGGACTTTGACAACAGCCCCTCAGTGACCGTTTTGAGTATTTGCAATATGAACGGCCACACAAGGCTGCATTCCACAAAATGGAATGAGACTTTTCTATCGGCATCATGAAATGTAAATCACTGCAGTTCGTGTACCCATAATGTATGTTAAATGAGCTATACATCAAGTAAATTATTAAAAAACAATAGTAATACACTTTTGGAGAACAGCTGTAGGACAAGCAATTATGTGTACCTATAAGCATGGCGTTCATATGAGAGCAGTTTAGTTATTTTTCCAGCTCTGTGTGAATGCTAAGTATTCTGAAATTTTCAAAAAAGATGAGAAATAAAAATACCTGTTTTTAATCAATAGCTCATTTAAACCGAAGGGGACCTTTGTCTTTAAATTACTGATGAACACTGCTTGGTGGAGTGGTCCACTACTGAAAGAAATAAACATAATCCACTGAGACTCACCTCCTTTCAAGAGACTTCTTTCGATGTTCTTCCAAATTTTCTATTAATTTACACTTCAAGGTTGAGGAATGAATGGCCTAAATAAACAATTACTGATGTGTCGCTCAACTAACATTCCCTCCAGAGGAAACCTTTGAAGACTGGACTTTTTCATGAGTTAAATGGTTCTGAAGATGCGTCGTTAAATCATTTGTTTGTCGTTGTTGTCCATATTCTTTGTTTTCACCATTTTCCTTAAAAAAGTGAAGACTTAATGAAATTAATTAGCATTAAAATTGGACGCTGTTGCAACTGCATGAAAACAAATACTTCAAAAAGACAAAGATTTGGCAAGCTGCTCTTTGCAAGGCTGACAATAAAAGCTGAGCATATTATTTAATGGAAAAAAAACATGTAGTCTGATTGTTAATTAAAATGTTTATCGTGTTGGCCAATACTGGAATTTCTTTGATGTGGTGTTTGAACTCAAGACTGCCAGAAGGGGTTCAAATCTTCATTTTAACAAAATACGATGAAATTCATGTTTAACTGTAGTGGTGGGGGATTAGCAATGGTACTTCAAACTAGCATTTTTGTTTATAATTCCCTTGATTGGTAGATGTGTCACAAACGCAATGCTTGGTTTCCTCCAATTTCCCGATTAGCATTGCTGATGTGTTCTTGGCCAGAAGGGTTTTGCAATTGATGGCCAGGAAATGAACACGTGCTGAAATCAACTGGCCATCCGACGGTCCGCCACAATCAAAGTGATTCGATAATATGCAAGTTCCTTGAACTACTTGTTCAGTAAATTATGTTTACTGTCTGTAGTAATACAAGTAGTAGGCCTATGCATTACGTATGTCCAGGTGGAAGGCTCTCTGTTGTAATCTTGTATAAATGAGGCGTTTAAGTCATATTTCATGCATAGCTCAAGGTGTACCTACTATATTTCCACACACTTAGTCCAGCGTCAAACAGACTCAATATAGGTACTGTATTGTGAATATATATCATTTCAGTGACTGATTGAAATTAATTGCCTTTGTATATCAACTCATGGGAACTGACCTTTTTTTTAACGCGTGTTAGCAGATGTCACAGCATTTGCCTAAAGGGACTCATGTTGATTATTTCAGGTACAGTGGAACCTCCAAAGTTGAAAATGTTAATTCAACTTTTGTTTGCAGAGATTGAAAAAGAAAAGATTTTCTAAATGGAGATAGTATGACCTTGGAAAGAATACAATTTTCACACTGATTGAACGCTACCCTACCATAAAAATCCAACCATAGATCCAAAGTTGCAACAAAAATTAGCGGTAGTGCAATTTAATGATACATCACACAAAAAAACCAACTACTCTTCTGACACTGGATCCTGATTTTCCTCCCAACCTTCTTTCATTTTCCAAGATGCTTATCCTCACAAGGATCATGGTAGTATTGTACATTGTAGACATTCAAGTATGAGCAGTATTGCAGAAAAATACTGTAACTCTATAGTGTATGTCCGTTCATCGCTGGGATGGGTACTCCCATGACCCTCGTGAGGATAAGCAGCTTGGAAAATGAATGAATGAATGACTGAATGAAGTGTACACTGTCTAGTGCCAACTTAACAATATTTTTAATTGGATTTACTATTGTTGGCTGGCAACCAGTTCCGGTTGTAGACCGCCTCTCGCCAGAAGATAGCTGCAAAAGGCTCCTGCAGGCCTGCAGTCATAGTGAGGATAAGCAGAATGGAAGATGAATGAATTCATAAATGAATGATTGAATAATTGTATTTAAAATCTTGGGGAAAATAGCAAAGTAAGAATCTCAAACGCCCTTCCATCCTTTCCCTCATTACAAATACTTAACTATTTGTCATTGAGTCATTTTAGTCATCCAAAGGAGGCAAGTTTTAGTTGCATTGGAAAACTGGTCTAGAGTTGCCAACAATAGAACTAGCTTGGGAGGCAGGTTTGTTAGATTTTAGTTGAAATAATGGGCATAACTGGCCGTAATAGCAATCACAATGTCATTTAATCGTAACTCAGTTGGAGTTTGGGGAGGAAATTGGCACTAAATATAAATACAGATCTTACTTTAACATGGTAAGGTTTAAGTAGGGATAAAAAAAAAAAAAGTGACAAAGTGACATTCATGTAGATGTTAGTACACCATGCTTTGTTTAGGTTTACAGTCTGGATTGGATTCATGACAATGACGGTCTCAGAAAACCAAGCATGTAAGCAGCCAAATGGCCTCCAAGAAGATTTTCATAAGTGCGGCCATACCAGCAGTTTGATCATAACTGGTCTACAACAACTTAGTAAAAGAAGAGCAAAGAATGCACCGAAGGCATTTTTGGACGGGAAAGATGTTTGTGGTCTTCCCTTGACTGGCTTCAGCAAGCGACACTGATCATAATGTTCATGCGTGAAAAAAATCCACACTACTGTGAAATACTCCATCTTGCGTGTCAGGTTACTTTTGGTGATGTTAAAACACAAAAAGGACTTGTTTAGGCTTAGGAAGGATTATATTTCTTGAGCTTTACTTCGACAGCGGCTTTTGTGACTTTGGTCGTCATGGTTACAATAATGACCACGTGGCCACGGTTAGGAGACATTCAGGGATGTGGTCTTCAAAAGAAGCTTTTCACTCACAGTTGGAAATGTGAAACTTGTGGTTGGAAACAGGAAACAAAAAGTGGTCTTGCTACTATATAAGGAAGTCATCTGCTTTCTGCCTTTGCTTTGGTCAGAACAGCAATGAATATAAAGAGTGTATGTAGATGATATCACAAGTCGCAGCCTACCTCAATGTTGTCAAATTCACTTTTCTCATTGTTTCCTTTGTGCCTATGTTTGTTCTCTTTTTGGAAACCAACAATAATTTTGCTCTACAACAGTTTAATATTTTCTGGTCTACACCCACTTATTTCATTAGTCTTCTTCCTTTTACAGCATATTGTCTCTTTCCTTTCAGTACTCTCCCAGCGGTGCCGATGTTTAGACAGAGCTGTCGACCTCAGATCTCCTTACAAACAAGATCACAGGAAGTCATCCTCAGATAAACAGATTTCTTGAACAGATATGGCAAGTAGATATATTTGCAGGAAGACAAATGATATGGTCTCAATGTTATTAGTCAAGGAAGGATGTGAATTCACTGTTCAGGTGCAATGAAAAATTAAAAGCATGAGTGTTAAAATGATTGTATTATCTTTAATTAACAGTAAAAGAAAAATATAGTATGTGTGTTTTTTCTTAAGGACTGAGTGACCTAACCCTACACTAATTTGTATTAACCAAAGGTGCATTTTCCCTGCAAAGCTAACTTTTATATCCACCCTGTTTTAGTTGCTACGTGTTGCTAACAGAAAGGGCATAGACGGCTACAGTTTAAATAGCACTCTCAAGAATCTGCACATCAGTTTTTCACCTTCTGAGAAAAGGTTTGAGAAACGGACAACTGCCGAAAGTCTCAAAATGATGCTGTTTCCCGCTACAAAAGGCACTTGTGAAATCAGACAAGGAGTTTGTCTTGCTGACACAGCAGCCGATTGCACTACTGCAACATTAGGACATTTTCACAGCATTATATTCACAGCAAGAAACTTGAAAATGTTTGTCACAGTAATCTTGGACTCACTAACAACATAAACAGACTGGATGCACTTTTACTAAAGATACAGCAGATAAACCACCCTCAGTCAAATACCAATCAGAAAGTCCAATTGAGAAATTTGCAATTTAGCAACAGGTGAAGGTAAAAATGGAAACAAGAACTTTATTTACGTTAGGTAAAGAGATGAATACATATACGGATTTAAAAAGGCCATACTATAGCATGTGTCTCATAGTTTTACTATAAGGTGTGATGCAACAAGTAGTCTAACCTGAGAAGCAGTATTCTGCACTGCATGTATTGCACTTGAAATTCTGCAGACTTACATTATGCGTTACCTGTATTTGATTGAAGGGTTGTTGTTCATTTGGCAAAAAGTGACTTTTTTTTTATTGCATTTTATGTCAAGTTTTATGTACACAATACTTATTGTGAACTTTTTTTTTATCTTAGACTTTACAAATACCCCCTCCCAAAAAAAAAGTTAAATGGAACAAATCAAAAGTGCATCCAATGAAGCACTGTTGACAACATGTAAACTAACAAATCTGCTCTAAAAACTAAGAAATTTTAAAAATAACGGAATTTGAAAAAGAACACTAAATACATCCAAACTATAACGCAAAATCCAAATCTATTATAACCCTGCACAGCACGCGAGGCTTAGGAAAGCCTCGGGATGCCCCTTGAAGAGTTGGAGTTGGATAAATTGGCTTGGGAGAGGGAAGTTTGGCTTCTCTTCACAAGCTGCTGCCTCTGCAACCCAAATGTCAATAAGCAGAAGAAAATTATTTACACGTCGGAAAGATGCTCTAAAAAGAAAAAAAATAGCACACCGCAACTGAAGATGGCCCTGAACGGATTTCTAGGCATCCTCAGTTCTAACTGTAGATTTGGCCGTGCAACCAAAATACCTTTCCAAAGAAGAGGATATCCTTCAGGTGTAGCACAGCAACTGCTCTGTTTTTTTCCTCTATTTTCATTTTCTTTTAGCCTGCTGACAGGTTAAAGGACAAAACTGTTCCACAAGATAATTGACTTAGTGCTCTTGAAGAACACATTAATTGTTTTTGACTATAATACTGAAGTTGATGCACTCCATCATCCTTTGTTGGGACATTTTGATATCGCAAAGATAAATGATCACGAAACACATCTGCAAGTTCTTGGGGAAAATACTTTAGAACTCCAAGATGAATTACATTCAAGTATGTGTTTGGTCATGAGAAGAAAAACACACCACCCTCCACCTGTTCATAGTTAAAACCAAAGTCTAAAATATAAATCTTTCACCATGAGACTCTTCTGAAACCAAAAACCCATGTTAACATTTTCAGACACACCACTTGTTACATTCTACACTTGCAATTTGTTTTTTAAAGAAAAATGTGAAACCATTAGATATAATGGTTATGTTTGTTAACCTCCTGCACTTTTTCCAGCCCTGGTAGTGTGCTCCAAGCTGAAATATGATTAAATGATCCTCTCTCGCAACCAAACGTTTTCAGTCCCGGTACACTGGAAGAGTGATGGACTGCAAAGAAATGCTTCTCCAGAGAGCAGCCGTCTCACTCAGACTTATCATCACTTTGTTACCCACTTCATGAAAAGATTTGAGTGGTAAAACAAGAGATTCTTATTGTTGGTCCTTATATATTGAATCAGTAGAACCTTGACAAATAAACAAACAGTACATTCTGTCTTCCTGCTTTCTGTTATCTGACCACAAATTTCTCAAAGTGACTCTAGTCTAGAACACGGGTCATAAGCATGACCCCAAAACACCAGATGAGTAACCCATGGGCCTGTTCTAAAAATAACTCACCAGAGATGGGACATTGTGATATCCTAATTGTTATAGAATTCATCCTTTGAGAAATGTAAACACAAAGTTATTTGTACAAATAAAGTATTGCATATTAAAATTTAGCTGTTTCCTACCTTGGTAAATCATTGTTGATAATTATTGTGAGAACTCTTTCACATGATGAGTGTCTTCATCATTCTAGACGAATATCAATCCATCAATTTACCAAGGCACTTATCCTCTTAATTATTAATAACATATAACTTAAGGTATTTTGAGGAAATTTGTTATTTCGGAATGTGTATCAAAATGGTATTTCTTTGCTGTAGTCAGTACCCAAGAAGTGTCTCTGAGTTTCAAAAAGGATCCTCGAAGTAAAGTACTCTTGTGGTTATTTCAGTTGCAGGCAGCAAAAAAAAAAAAAATAAATACGTACACTGACTGCAGACATTCAACAGACACACATACTTTACATTTGCACCTTGTCAACTTCACCCAGGAGCCGAACCACACCGGATATGAGCTCCATATTCTTCTCTTTTGTTCATCTCTGAGAAGATGAACGAAAGACAACGAGCCAGTCATCTTGTATTGGGTATGTTGTACTTCCTCCGCGATGTTTTCATTTCCATCTGTACAATTACAAAGGGTTGCAGCTATATAAACACCATCTAATTCACTGCCCCTTCCTTTTCATAGGGGCGAGAAATGATCTGCCACACTTGATTTGTGGACTGTTCCATTTTAGGTAATGAAGAGGAAAGCTTTCCAGTTGAAGGGAGAACTCCATCAAATGGTTACTGTGCATGATTAAACTTGGAAAATAGTTAAGAACGCTCCTTTAACCTTTAAAGTCACTCTATTCTCCGAGTGGGCACAAAGTCAAAGTCTCTCTTACACACTCTAACCCACATTAGCACACACACACACACACATGTGCGCAGACAAACGCACTAACAGTGTATTGCACCACTCAAAAGAACCAACATGGGAAAATTCCAAGGCATAAGCTAAAGAGTTATTTGCTCACTTAAAAGATATTGCAATTGTATTTTATTATTAACGTATTATTTGTGAAGTCCAAGCAAAGTGAACAATTCATTTTACTATTGTTAATTTGTTGACACAAACTTTTTCACCTCAGCGCTACCTGACCATGCATAGTCTTGTGGGCCTTGTGTTTTATATATTTCTTACTTATTTCTTGTTCAGTCCCGGACTGGTTTTGTTTCATGTTTTGTTTTTATATTTTGTAATGTTGTCTTCATAGCCTCTGTCTGATTTTTAAAGTGCACTTAACTTAATAACTTAAGTGCACATAACCGATTGTATGAAGTGGCCGTTTCCATAATAATTGTCTCTCCGATGAACAAATGTTCCTTGCCGAAGTCCACCAATCCCATCAGGAAGTGGTCAATATTTCAGGAGTTGCCTCGAGTGCTTACACTGGCAAAGCAATCTTGACTTAACTTTGCGTGTCAAGGATGTATGCGCATGATACAAATTGCCTTGTATGAGTGTTTATATTATGATTGACTGTAGGGTGGAAGTGCTTGTGTTTACAGTAGCTTGTGTAGTAATGGCTATTGAAAGATTGTGGTCATAGCATTTCATCAATGCATAAGGAGGAATTCACTCATCCATTTTCTGTACTGTTTGTCTTCATTATGGTTGTGATTGTGTTGGAGTCTATCCTGTCTTCCTTTGAATGGGAGGTGGGTTACACCCAAGACTGGTCGCTGGCCAGTTGCGGGAAATATTTAATCAATACATCTAGTCTGTTCCAGCCACTTACTGAACGAACCACAATGGTGCTATCATTCAAAATTAACCCAATGACTGCTCGGGCAGAGAGCCTGTTTTTGCTTAAAATGTCGACGTACAGTTTACTTAATATGTCACTATGCGCTTCTTATACACCACATCGAGGTTTCCGAAGTGAGATTAGCACACAGATAAATGATCTCAGTGAATCTAAAAATCACATAGGACTGACTGGGATGACTTAATCGTAGCTCGGATGTAATTTTGCTACATTTTTGGCCAAATGTAAGTGTAGATTGATGAGTATCGAAGAAACGAGGCACGTGAACTAGTCCAAGTGTGACTTTCTTGAGGTGAGTATGCACAGTATGTGTTTTTGACACATCTTTGTTGATATTGTATCATTTTAAAATCCCATAAAGAGAATCTACTAATGTTACATTTTTAATAGGAAACCAAATATTACACTGAAGCAGCATGTACAGTTTTAAAAACAAATGTATGGTAAAATAAACGCTTTATATGTGAAAAGGACATTTCCATCTTTTATTTCTTTAATTTAATCAAAACTACATGTGGCCCTCAAGGACTTGCTAAGAGTCTTTAACTGCTTTGTCAGCCCAAGCCCAGTTCGATTCCCTTTCCTCTGAGATTTTTTTTTGGCTGTTCTGACACAGCTGGCTGACATGCTAATTTTTACCCACAGCGTCACACTTCTGGTCCCAATCTCAATGACAGACAAGCTTGTGTCAAGCTTTGCAAAGTTTCAGGGCAGCCAAGGATAAAAAGGCCCGAGGTGGTACTGTGCGGTAATAATATAATGTTGAAACACATACAGTGCAGTCGAGACTGCAATGTGGAATAGCTGAACATTTTGTTGCGTGTCTTACCACATGGAAAAGGTGGTTGGATAAACTCCCCTCAACTCTGCTTTTCTTTAGTGAAGTGTGTGAGAAAAGACCACAGACACACTCAGTGTTTTATTTTGTTTTCTGATGTCAGATTGAATACATTGCCGAGATTATAAAAACCCTTAACCTTTGGTGGGAGGCTGATCAAGCGCCAGAGCAAATATACATTTCATCATTAATTATCTGTAAGCGTCTTCCGATTTTCATAGTTTAAGCCCAATTTAGATAATAAAGTGAATCTAGGAATGGAATGTAGAAGAATATCAGTGAAGTCACAATTAAAAGATGGTCGCCTTATCACTAAGAATGATATGTTTGATTATATTTAATGGGGTTGGAATACCATACCCATAACCTTCACTTTTGTAATTTAGAGGCAGTCCTTTTTATTTTCACCAAAATGTTAATACAGTTGCCAGATATACAGAGAAATACAGTAATCAGTTTCCAAAACAACCCTATAACATCGTGCTTTTTCATGCTTCACAGTGCCTGGCGTGAATTAACTAGTTTTGCTTTTTTTTATATATATTTTATTTTAGCTGTCCTCATCAAGCAGTGCGCACAATGGCCACTTACAGTATATGCACTTTGACATAAATTACCAGTACATTCCCCAAGAAAATAAGATAAGAAGAGCCCCTTTGAATATTATTGAATTGATTATTGAATATTACTCTTTTCTTGTGACCCTGAACATTGAAAGTGGTGTCTGTCCTTTAAAATTTAGTAATGTACAAAATGATTCAAACCTTCAAGTTTGTGCACATATAAATGGTTATGAATTATTGAATGGCGTTATCTTCCACCAATATAATGGTGCTTTGTTTTCTGGGAACCCCTCGGATTTGTTGATGAACATCTTAAAGGTCTAATCCAGAGGACCTATATTTTATTTACAGTATATATCACACAAACATAGCTAATTTAAAAAATTCTCAACACAACAAGAATTAAATAAATTAGCGCCAAAGTGCACATTGTCTTTGTAATCCGAATGCCTCCGATGTCTGTTTCAAACTGAGGCTCTGTTGAAGCTGCTTCCGTGTGACATCACACCAAGACAACCCCAGTAAACACAATGGTTTCCTACACAGACAATCATTCACGCTGCGAGTGGGATCTCGAGGAGATAGACAGCAGTGATGAACAAGTTTTTATGTAATGCTCTGTGGAAGAGATAGGAACTAAAGAGGAGGAATTTTCTTATTCTTCCCATGTTCAAAAAACATCCCATGCAGGTGTAATTCAACCATGTACAGTATGTTCGAACCTGAGTTGATGAATGTAACACAAGGACAGGACTCAGCTAGACCTGACAAAGTTGCCGTGGAACTTCGCACCCAAAACACAGACTGGTAGGTGCCTCAAGAAATCTACCTACACCTTGTTGACGAAATAATCTAATTCACGTTTAAACGTCTGATGCTGCTTGCACACAACAGTGAGTCGTTTGTTGTTGTTGTCGTACTAGCGACTGAATGAAAATCAAAACCTTCGGTATCATTCTTATTTAAAGATTTAGGCCGTATTTTAAATAATGCACCTAACACTTGAGAGCACACACTGCCGTAGTCGAATTTCAGGAAGACCTCACAGTCAACAGTACGTTAATTTTATACAGTGTCCAAATTGCATCACCTCTTAAACATTACATAGCTATGGATATTAGTTGACATATATCTGTATCGGTATTGTACTTACACTTAAAACGAGGTAGATAATTGTCAATACTAAACAATTGAACATGTATATACTTACTTGGTACCAATGGCAAGTGAACGCTGTTCTGGGTTTTCCAAGCAGTCTTCCGTGAAATGCGTGGAACATATTACCGTCCACTTTGATTTGTAAGTCCAATGCGCCCGTTTTGTCTTCACAAACCTGGTCGATAACCTGCCTATGCATTCATGTTTTGGCCACTCATGTAAGCTGACTCCATCAGCGTTTGACGCGGAACAGCCGTATGCAACACACTTCCTCATGTTCATTGCTAGGTTTTTAACTCTCTGGCTAAGTGCTGTCGTGACGTAACGTCACATTCCAAAGGGTACCAGAACTTGCCGAATCTAAGTGATATTTCGGACAAAATCTTGAGACTGATTTTGATGGTAATTTATTTAATTTCTGTTGTGTTGAGATTTTTTTTTTTTTTATGACATTTTAGCGACATTTGTATGATGGACAAATAAAATAAATTTCCTCTGGATTAGACCTTTAATCATTTTATCAAGCTCATCAACTTTATATAGTGAACATTTGTTTGCTGAATATTGGATAATATTCATGTTCCTTTTAGTTTTGACCAAGTAGATTCACGTTTAATCAATTTCCATGGTTCGACAGTGTTGTCAAAACTATGGTCGCAAAGAGCTGGAATCGATATTTATATTTTATGACCAAAAGTGAGACTAAAAAGAGAACTGCCTGACCACATGTATTCTGGATTTACACTACATGGCTCAAGTGACACAATTCACCTTATTTTCTTTTTTGGGGGGAAGACTTGCCAAAGTGTTGCTATGGCAGCCTAAAGAGAAAAATACACACATAAATGAAACCAGCTATCAGGCCTATTCTGAATGTGAATGTGATTTGTATAGCTATCTGGCAATGTCATTGCAAGTAAAATCAACAAATCCTATATATACCAATGGGACGTTGACGGTATCAAAAAATGCATATTGCTAAACAAGTCTTCCTGAACAAGACAAATAAACAAAGACAAATGTCGCCTAGATGTGTTACTTTAGTGGTGTGTCATAAATTAAATAAGGAACATAATTACCAATAGCACCCAGTGGAGTCATGCATTACAGTTTTTTATTTAAATAAATATTATTGTCTAGAGCTTCATTAAATGGGGACTCTAAATTGGCCTTAGGTGTGATTATGAGTGCGATTGTTGTCTGTCTCGATGTGTCCTGCGATTCGTTGGAAACCAGGTCAGGATCTACCCCGCTTCCTGCCCGATGATAGCTGGGATAGGCACTAGCACCAATGTGACCCTTGTGAGGATAAACGGCTCAGAAAATGAATGAATTAAATGTTTAGATCTTTATGATTGAACCAGAATCCTGCACTTGGACTGGCAGTGTAAATCTAGCCTTGACAAAAGTTAAATCAGATGTGATAAGCTGACGCGACCTGCGAACTGGATGAGTACAAGTGCTACACAAAATTTTTGACATGTGGGCATCAGAAGAAGTAGCTGTCTGACTCTTGCTGTTAGTAATGCAAACATAAATTCAACCACATTGCAAAATAAACTGTGAAAGCCTATTTCAGTTTGTCTCTGCCCCCATTTTACTCCCTTAGCTTTTACAGAACACTTGACACCCCAGAGAATCATAATAATCCCTCTGTGAGGATGATTTCGCTCAGCAAAATGAACAGTGTTGTGTGACGTGTTAATTGGCCACTAGTTAAGAGTCACTGTGCAAGCATTTGAGTACTTCCAAACTTTCAGACTTATGCATATGGAATACAAATGAGAGGATAAAAGAGCTTCTGCCTCATGACCAGGAGGAAGCCATTGCAGATGAGGTGAGCCTTGCCAAAGTTCCAAATTCAATAGAGGACAACAGCTGAGCAATGATCCATTAACTCCCTACCATCCAACCCCTGATGTCTCTGTTGCATATGGGAGGAAACATGCACACAGGCCAGTATGTGTCATGATGGTCAGTTAACTTCGAAAAGAGTGAAGACGAGCTTTTGATTGAGTCTTGTTCAGTGACAAAGACGTGGCCGGTGACTACAGGACAGTTTTCACTGCACACTAGTTTTACAAATGACTACTCTCTTCATCAGTACCCCCCCTCAAAAAAAAAGACTCTCTTTGAACTCATGGGTCTCAGTTTAGTCGTTTTAGAGGCCAATAACATGATGGTTCCAAAATCAGGCATTCCTTTATAAAAAAAAAAATCACTGACTCCAACTCATTTAAAAAAAAAATATATATATATATATATATATATATACACACATTTCAAAAAGCACCTTGTTTGTGTCATACGCCTGCCTAGAAAAGGCCCCTCCAACAGCTACTTCTGTTTGACCCAGTTTTGTATCCACTTTGCTTATATTTGGTTAAGAGCACCCACTTTCCTCTGATTGGTTGCCTCCATGTGGAAGACCCAATCATGTTTGCATTACTGGCTCGGGAGAAGAGAAGTACGCAGAAGTCTTCGCTAGTGAGGTAGATGAATTCAAGAGATTCAAATGACCTGATTTTTTTCTCATTTCAGGCCTCTTGGGAGAAAACCATCTGAAACTCAGGAATGCATGGACTATTTTAATTCATATTCCATGTTCAAAATAATCGTGACCATTGTAATGTGGTGCAATATTACATTATGAAGTGTTCATACTATCTCTATAAGAAAACAACCAAATAGGTACATGGACAGCAAAGGAGGAGGAGGGAAAGGAAGGAGTCTATAAAAGTCCTCATTCACCAAATCAGTGGACATGATACAGTCACGTGACTCAGTAGTAAGTAAAATAAATTCTAGTTCTCAAACAAGTGTCCCAAAAAACCTTTTCTGGACTTTAGCGACTTAGCAAGTGGGTGAAATGAAAAAATAGACATCATTGGAATGCATCTATACGTCGTTGTCAGCCAACATGAAAATGACACAGGCCACCGATGTGTGTATGTGGTGTCTTCCCAAACATAGCCAAGTGAAACAAAGAATGGACTGTGCTGTTATGATCATATATTCACTGGAGGATTATTAATTTTTAACTTTTGGACATTTGTTTACAGTTTTGAAACAAAAGATGAACTAAAATACTATTCTGCAAACCTAATTTGGGATATTCTCCTGTATACAGGCTGGACATAACTTGAAGTTATTGTTAAATACTGCCATGCAAAATACTTGTGCAATGTCCTGAAATAAATGACCAGGGAAACAAGTAGAGATTTAAACTCAAATTATCATTGTCGTAAAATAGAAATACCGAGACACTGTATTTTGATTTGTGCATATCGCCTGCCCCTACGCCTGATTAATTAAGTCAGTCAGTCAGTCATTCTCTTCTTGTAGACTACTGCACTATATTGCAGTGTGGGACTCTACTGATTTGGCCTGGCATAGTGGTACTGTTTATGTTTTTCAATTGGCAAAATGAGGTACCGTCCATTAACTACTTCTGGTACCTGGTTAGTCAGGGTTCCTGAATTTGGAATCAGTACAAAATATGCAATGCAATCATTGGTTTGTCAGTTACATGTGGAGTAGATTCTTCATCGTCACAACATTGTAATATTATCAGATAAATTCTAAGAACTGAAAAATATTTTGCCGGACAATACTGTTTTTAAATGGAAAACTGACACCCCCTGCCCCCTAAACCGGAGAGTAGAGGTATTGTGTGGTGGAATCGTATTCCTACACTATTCCACAAATCATCAGAAGCTCACACAAGCAAAGAAAACAGTATTTTCACTTCTCTAGCAACATATTTTACTCACAATCAGCATAACTCAAATTGCTTGGGGATTATTACATTGAAACCCAAAGAGCCAGCAAGTAGTATTATGGTAGTTTAATTGAGTAAGGCCCTGAGTCTGGGGTCTAGCCATTACTCCTGGTTTGTCCATGTTCCCCCACCCCCACAACTAACAATACACATTAAAAAGGCAATGAATCAGGGTTTTGTAAAACAGAAATAACCCCTTGAACCTTTAGTGGTAAACAGAATAAGAAGAGGAATAGTGAAATCAGCAAGAGGTAAGAAAGTGGGGGGGACTTGAAAACTGAAACACTGTTCATCATGGCTATCATCAAGAGCGACAGAGGTGAGTTAGAAAAGCAGAAAGACCGGTACCTTGGGCTGTTTATGAGAAATATGCCAAGGACTCCCCTCTGTGAGTCCTTTGCCCTAACCAATCACAACGCGGGTGTCTGACTCCTCCAAGGCTGCAATATTAAATTAAAGGCCAAGATTTATACCCCAATGCCATGAAACGTCTTTAGTCAGATTTCGTATCGTTTATCCCATCAAAGGGTCAACGATTGTGAGTGTTGGTTGATAGACCCTGGCTAGCAGAGTAGTATTTAGTTACATGCTGTAGCCTTGCAGGAAACTGCTCTCGGATCCTAAACGCTGCATTGCACAGACATATAAAGTTTACACCTAGCTACACAGCGGCACAAGTACACAAGTCTCCTGACAACAATGACCATTGATAACATAAGAGATGGAGCCATGGACCAGATCAAAGACTACAAACATTGCTTTGTAGAAAGCAGGACTGAAAATTGCCCAAAGATTACCCCTTTCCCACCAAGAGAAATCATCTGTGCCCACAAATACTGACTACCGACAATGAAATTAGACTTTCTACTATTTTATCATTTATCATTTTATATAGCGTTTTCATTTATTGTAATGTTTTTTTAACAACTGAGGAAGCTCTGTCTCCAAAACATACATAGTAGTAGGTTGTTACAATTATTATTTGTCCATTTATTTTTTTTCTGGATCGATGACTTCTTTTGCTTTTAGGAATTGTTTATTTAA
Organism: Syngnathoides biaculeatus; assembly: GCF_019802595.1. NCBI lineage: Eukaryota > Metazoa > Chordata > Actinopteri > Syngnathiformes > Syngnathidae > Syngnathoides > Syngnathoides biaculeatus. Next base: position 19,620,025 of record NC_084646.1, read on the forward strand.
AATGTGCAAGGGATAAAAAAAATTATACTATAAAGACTTTGTCTTCATGAAATTTTAAACTTGAAAAGAAAAAAAATGGGGAAAAAAATCAGTATCCTGCAGATTCATGGAATTAGTTGTTTTAATTTTTTTTTGTCACTGTGGAATGTAGCGATAGCTGTAGAACAATCATCAAAGAGCCGTGGCAACGTGCATGTCAAGGAAATTTAAGTTCCGCCTTGGGCCCCATTCATTGCCCCTTTTTCAAAATGTTCAGCGCTTGATGGCTCATTATTTTCGGAAAAAGAGGAACTAAAATCCTCTGTGAAAGGTGCAGGCGCAATTAGAAGACTGAAATGGGAGTTGTCTGAATTCAAAACACATGATCTCAACAAATTTAACTTAATGCCACGAAGAAACACGAAAGGATCAGAGTTGTACTTGACGGTTAGGGTCAAAGCCATGTTGACGAGCTGTAAAGTGCGCATTGAGTTATAGCAGCCTTTCTGATGCACTCAGTGGCCCCCGCACCTGGATTCCAGGCTTTGCGGGGAAAAAAATGGTAAAAAAGACTGTTTGGATTCGCTCAAATGCATTGGAAGAGTAAATTAATCTTCATCCTCCATGGATATCCACTATCACAACAGCACCTCATCATAAGATTAAAGCAAAGTCCTAATTTGTCCCAAGCCACTGTGGAAAAAAGGAGCAGGCAACTAAGGCTGCTTTAGAAGGAAATTGCAGATAATATGAATGTGGAAAACTTCCATTTGAAATAGAGAGACATTTTTTTAGGTTAACCACAGCAACCAGATGGATGTAATGGTATCACTCGACTTGGGTTTTACAAAACATTTGTGGCAATGAGATCACATTTTTTTGTCCACTTAAAGTGATTGAATTTGAAATATGGCCAATTTATTTTCCAGGAAAAAAAAAAAAACCTGAAAGCTTTCGGCAGTATGGAGAGGACGGGGGGGGGGGGGACACAAATAAATTGGGTGCATCATCTGATATTAAAGAAGTTGCAAAAGTAGTAAATGGAGAGATATAACATGGGGTTTAAATCAGAAAGATGTGTAATTGATGCAGTTGTAAAACTTTTTCATTGTTCAATATATTGCAAATCTATTGATCACTACATGGACACCATCTGATCCCATGTCTCCACCTGCTTTGTATGAGCATAAAAAGAGGAAACAGCTGTGGTGACGGGTTTGGGCTGAGCACACACGTGGCAACATCTGAAGTCATCTTCCTAACACGGAGGTTGAAAATAGCCAGGCTTTCAGTCAAAGAGCCATTGTTGAGTTTGACAATGTAAAATGCATGTGGAGGATAACGCCGTCACAAGGCCTGCATTGTCTCTTACTTGACAATCCAAAGTGACCTAGAGTAATCTGACTCGGGGGGTGGGATGAAACATGAACATTAAATAAAATAACAGTTGCGTTTTTATTTCCTCTGCCATTTGACTCGAATAGAACCGTTAAAACCAGCCTCAGAATCCTGAAGTAAGAATATCTTCCACCAGTTTATCACTGTTGTTAATAGCCATGTGGGTCCTGCACTTAACTAGCTTGATTACTTAATATAGCAAAACTGCTTCCGATTCATTTTAAACCAATACTTACACACTAAAAAGACACCAAATGTTGGGTTGGGGCAAAGTCAGCTCACGAGTTACATCAGCTCTCAAGTTAAAGTGACAGAAACATGTTCAATTGTGGCCACGCGCAGAGGGTGCTTTATTTCACCTGGAGCTGTCGCACTCCAATGAGTTCTTTGTATATACTGTAGGTTTGTATTGTATATTTTTAGAGCAGCTGACACAACAAAAAAGATGTCTGGTTTCTAAAAGTTTTTCACTTGAACTGTGCAGAGACCTATTCGCTGCACATCAGAATCATATGACGACTGACTGCGGTGTGAATATTCACATGGGCTTCACACAACGTTGTCGGCTAGTGGCTGAGTTGAAAAGCGATAAAAGCTTTCATTTCTGGCTCCCCAGTGTGTGATTCTGGGAGGAAACTTTAGGTTTCACACTGTTTGTTGGAGTACACTGTTATGATTCCAAGTCAAGATCCTCCAAATGCTGGAGTAAACTTGGACAAAGATGAGATCTAAGCCTATAGAATTTCTCATCACATGATCAAGACTGTAATCATCTATACACTATGATAATATACACAATTACTGTATAGCAAATATTATTATCTTAGTTCCCATGTCCTTCATGTCCCAGGCATTTATTTCTCTTAAGACTGGTCAGAAAGTCAACTCCAAATATTTTGATTATATGTTTTAATCCAGCTAGGGAAAATTCTCTTTTGCAGATCTTTTGTTGTTACATGCATTAATCACACACAGAACCAAATCACACAAGAACATGGCAAGCTAGGAAGATATTTCAGAGTGAAGGGATGTTTGCGCCAGACTCTACAGTATATTTAGACACCACGGTCGTTTGAAGGCAGATGTAGTTCCTGGCTGCATCCTTTCAACAAACGGCCTCCTGGTAATTGACTATTACTCTCAAACTTAGAAATGTCGTCCAAAGGCCAACTATACTTGTCTGGAAACAATCATGGAGTGAGCAGGCTGGCAGGCAACCTTGTCACGAGAACAAAATTACCTATAGTCTAATTGCAATGATGGAACACATTCTGAACACTTAGAGAATATTTTAATGTGGTGATTTTTGGTGGAGATGCTCTAAAACTAAAATAGACCTGAGCTCAATACAGTATTTATTTAGTGGCACATTGAAAAAGAAAGAAAGATAGTCCATACCTTGCGTGCCGCACTTCTTGATACTCTTGTATTTACAATACATTTAATTCCATCACATTTTTTACCATACATTATCTTGTTCAAGGTCAGTCAAACACACGTCTTAGATGTGGATTATTTAATCTGATGTGATTCAGTGTAATCAACTTTATATGATGGTCTGTGAATGCAGGTAAAGCTTGGACTTTATGGGCAATAGCAAAAACAAATTGTTGCACAACCGAGTTCTGCTACATATAAGTTGACGCCGCCATTTCTTGGGTGAGAAAAGGGAATGCCCAAGACTGCTCATGCAAAGTCTCCAAACTACATTGCTAAAATGAAGAGAAAGGATTTGGAGGAAATTGTAGATTCCGGAACAATCCCTTCTTGATAAATTGATTAGTTACATTATGTGCCCACGCAAAATTAACTTTTCCTAACCCACTAGTGTTCACTGGTTTTAAGCCTTCCACCTTGAATGTGTTGCCTCTTGGTAAAAGGGTTATTTCTCACTTAAAGAGCTGTTTGCTCAGCAAGGTGATGCTACGCCCTGTGAAGCCATATTAGGTGACCTTTAACAAGTGACACCATAATTATAGACGGGCACGAAAGGTATGCTGCATGACCTTCCTTCATCTCTGACTAGACCCAAACATCACGCTGGGAAAATAATAATAAAAAGCGACATGTCAACTGCAACTGGATCCAGATGTAGTATTTCATAACAGTTTTATAGGGTGTATCAAAGAAGTTGGGGAAAATGTCATTCCCAGGCTGACTGCAGCATTTAAGTTAAAGAATAAGGTAATTGTCTTTGTCTTTAGTTGTCGGATGTTTTCTTTGGGCAAAAGGTTAGCACAGTACATTGCACTGACGTGCCGAGAGAGGCAATAAAGGTCAACTATATGGGGATTAAAATGAGCGAAAAGGCAGCCTGCACAAATAGTTAACAATAGCCGGAGCTAAAGCAGGCTCAACCATGTCTTCTGGGGCTGGACCCAACCGCTCACCCATTGGAATTTGCTGACTCATTTCATAGACAACTGACTTTCATTACTGCCAAGACTTCTTTTCCTCAGGTGAAAGTCTAACTGTATGCAACTATCCCTCCGCTTTTCCCTTTCAACCGATCAGACATCCTGCAACTAGACCTCAATGGCGCCTGCTTCTATTTAAATGTTTCTTACTTCTCTGTGCAAGTTGGGATGTTGTGTATATTTTCAAAACGTGTCCTCTTCCTTCCCACACATAAACAAAAATATACACAGACAAACTGACTTATGTCTTCTCCTTCAAAGAGAACACCGTCAAAATCCCACGTCCTTTCTTCAGTGAGTCACACCTTGTGTTAAGACATTTCGGCAAATTATGTATATACTGTAGACAGGATTGAAACATATCCCTGTACCCCCACAGTGTGCATTGGCCTGATTAGATCACAGCTGGGGGTGGAGGTTGGCGTTGCAACTCCAAAAACAAGCATGCCCAAGCTGTGGGATTTCTGTGTCCCACTTTGATCAGAAGTCAGGAAGTTTTGCAAGACTGCCTGTGAAGGAAGCCCGGAGACAAGGCCAGAAGGATGACCTGAGCAGCATCAGTTCTCAGGGGCCACGTAGGAGCTTGATGCAAAGCCCTTTTCTCACGTACAGAAGACAACACGGAGGGTGAAAAGAATTCAAGTGGAATGATGATACAAATCTATGAATATTCACACTTTTGTTTCAAGCACATTTTTCAAATCTTTGTCTAGAAGGCTATTTGAGATTAGATGTACATGTATATATATTGTGTGTGGTGCGTGTGTGTATAAAAAAAATATTTTGAAAACAATAAACACTGCAGGATTAACATCTTAGTCTACACCACCAAACCGAATCACAAAATGGAAAAAAAAAACTTTTGTAAGATTGTAGTACTTTTATCGTGAGCACCCAATTGTATTATTTTCTAATGTACCACAAGAACAAGGATCCCCTTGTGTCCTTTCACCTTTTTTTTTCCTTTTCCTCGTAAGGAAAAGGTGTATATGAGGAAAAAGAAGGTAAGTTGCCCTAAGAGGCTGATAGTATTCTGGCCCTGAGCCCACATCAACACCATACTGGGAGCCATGGACCCGGAACACCATGATGTCACTGGACAAATGTGTTTTACAGCCCATGAGGCCCAAAGACAACATGTCGTATATTCAGACACATGCACAGTAAGGTTTATGATGAATAGATTGACAGCCACTTTAAAAAACTATCATTTATAAGATTTTTCATGATTCCAGCTGCATTGTAGCAACAAAAGGATGTCATATGATAGTAGCCATGTTCCTTGGACTTTAGTTACAATAGACTATATAGAATAACTATACAATATATCTATATTCCAACCAATATGCTTTTCATTGAAACACTGTCATATTATGTTAAATTGCTTAAATGTTTCAAGTTTAGACAGTGCACAAACAAACCAAAGTTATGAAAATTAATTGGAAAGTAGCCAACATGTATAAACATCTTAGACCACACCAGAAGCGTGTGGGCTGCATGTCTCTCATGTCTAACTTCCCTCAACCCTTATTGTTACAGTTCTACCTGATTTTAATAAGAGCTGCTCTGATGAGTTGTAGTCTCTGTAGGGAGTGTCCAAATGTTGTTGTTTTTTTTTTGTATACTAAACCTACATTTTTACACAGGCTAAAAATCGAACAGTTATACTCATTTCAAAGTGTGAAAGCTAACTTTGCCATAGCCCTATTAACTTTAATGGAACACCGAAGGAGAAGAGCATAACATACGTACTAGGGGTTGAGTAAAAAAAAATGGATGGATTCATGTTTTCTCAAGCAACAATTTGACTTCGATTAACAATAAGGACAAAATATTTGGTCAAGATTTATAGTTGCAGCGCATAAGTCTCAATGGTGGAAAGGACTGTGCTACATTTACTACATCTACAACCTACAGATCAATAATCGACATGACGCTCAACTTCATTTATCAATACTTGCGTAAGCGATGTATTTGGAGACTTTCGTCACCGTCACCATTGACGAAAAACAGCTTTATTGAGCAGTTAAAGTTGTGAGAGTTGTTGCGAGTTGTAGATGATTTTTCTGTTCTTTTGGCTACACATATGGCAACATTTTTTTGGGTGGGGGGACAATTATGTGTAAAACATGCATCCTTTCAGGTTCTTTCTGTTCTCTCTCGCTCTCCCTCTCTATCCCAGTCTCATAAAGACAGACATACACATGCATGCACATACTATCAATAAGTCCAATCAGTAAACATTTCTTCATTATGTCATTTTTGTGGATAAAGGAAAGAATGTTTCTGTAAGACCCTATGCATGTGTTGTTGTGGTGGTTTTCAATTTAAGAATTGAACTGGTGGCAGGTGTGTGTGGACTTCCATTTAACAGAAGTTTTTGTGTTATCTGTTACTTTTGACAGCCACATGCCAGTTTTAAGAGGGAGAACATCCTTCTGCAACCGCATTTTTTTTTTTTTTTTTTTTTTGGCTAAACCTATACAACCAGGTTAAAGACTAGTCACAAATTACTTACAACACAAACACCTGAGGCGGCACAATGGAGCAGCTGGAAAGCATTGGCCTCACAGTTCTTAGGTCCAGGGTTCTATCCTGGACCCACCTGTGTGGAGTTTGCATGTTCTCCCCGTGCCTGCATGAGTTTTCTTCAGGGACTCCGGTTTCCTCCCACATCCCCAAAACATGCAGCATTAATTGGACACTCTAAATTGGCCCTAGTTGTGATTGTGAGTGCGGCTGTTTGTCTCTATGTGCCCTGCGATTGGTTGACAATCAGTTCAGGGTGTACCCTGGCTCCTGCCGATTGACAGCTGGGATAGGCTCCGCACTACTGCGACCCTCATGAAGATAAGTGGCTAAGAAAATAGATGAATGGATGGATAGATAAACACCTGGCATTTCTGTATGTATGTAGATCTATGTAAAATATGCATACTTTTTCCGTCCACCGTAGCCTTGTTCCTGTTTTTTTGTTTGTTTTCTGCCTGGTGGACTTAGAGTGTTGCGTTGCTGTGTTTAGCAAGTAGAAACAATATAAGACCATTTCTTGAAGCTGAACTTACCTTAATTTGTTATTTTACAAATAACTTATTCCATAAGGATTTATTTTATTATTTTAGATGAAGTGATATTCAGCAATATCTTAATTTGCACATTTAAATATTTAGCAATTTTATTTGCCATTCATGCTGTGATTATTTACGAGTTACACTGTACTTGAGTAGATTTTTTTTCATTGAATGCTTCCTGACTCTTAATCAAGTAATTACTACTTTTTTCTTTTACTTGAGTCATATTATACTCAAATAAAAGTACTCTTATTTGAGTGGGTTTTTAGCTACTCAACCCACCTCTGTTATGGAGTAGGCATCTCATTTGATCAAAATTTTTGTGTCTTAGAAAGAATGGTGAACGTGAAAGAGAGTCAGAATCTACAAAAAGAAAGAAAATATGGAGAGCTTGTATTTGTTGTTAGCAGAATTTTATGACTGGAAAACTTGAACCTTTTAATACTGTATTTAAATAGAGCGACGTCAAGCTTCATTACAGCTGAAAGAGATGCAAAAAGTTCCATCTGTGATGACAAATCTTATGAAAGAGATGGACGGTGACGTATTCACTACTTTGGCCCCCACTATAAAATGTTATGTCTTTTCAGTATAGGCATGCATACTTTGTTTCAGGGAAAAACAAAAGGGGGAGTTGAGGGGGCTCTACAGCACTAGTGGTTGTGCTTATGATAATGTCCATCCATCATTTTTTTTAGAGTCTTTGATGAATCTGGCATGCATGTTTTTGGACTGTGAGAGGAGCCCACAGACATATACAATCACTGCTCCATCCATCCATCTACTTGCAGACATCAACACTGATATAAATGAAGTACCCTCAAGTCTGTAATAATTATAACCAACTGAATAAGTTAAACTGCAACTGCACATTTTGATTTAGAAAAGAAGAAACTGTCATTTCTGGGGTTGGATTTTATTATAAAAAATTGTGTTGTTGTGAGTATAATTATAGTAAGATTAAAAAAGTAATACTGATGATACCATGCTCCAATCGTGTGCCCCAACACACTCACACACAGACACAGGAGCACACACGCACGCACACACACACACACACACACACACACTCACACATACACATAGACAAACACATGCATATACGCTTGTGTTTATAATGATTCACCTTTCCATGCACAGCAGAATGACCCTCAAGTGACACCGCTTTAGGGCATCCGCAGTAACTACACCTCCCACATCATCCCACAGGCCGTTGGCCACTTCTGCCTTGCCCGTGCAATCAGTCAAGAGAGTTAGTTGTCTCACTTATCAATAGGCAAGGCTTATTATTTCAGGGGGTTTCCTCTTTCCTGGATAGGACAGTTCTGCTGGGGGTCGTCAAACTTCCTGGGGCCACATGGACTATGAAAGTTGTATAAGGTTGAATGAAATAGTAATACTTTCCTGGTATGTAAGCTTTGTATTTGACATACTGACAACTTGGGCAATAATATGTTTTTCCACTCTGCTACTGAAAGTGCTGTGTTGGCGTTATCTGAGGCAATTTCTTAATCTTTATGAAGCATAGAAAGAACCAGTGTATCTCTATAAAAGTCAGAGAATGCCAGATTGTTAATTGATTTGAATTTGGAATCACTATGTGCTGTGTAAATCAGCAAATTAAACATACTAAAAATGCATACATTTCTCATTATCTCCAATGAGAGTTTAGATTTAGGTACCTGCATGCATAGAAAAATGTAGACAAAATTTTATAAATTTATACAATGAAAACGATCTAGATACTTCTAAAGTAGTACGAGTAGTAGTAGCGGTGCAGATTGGCAAGGCAACTACAGTAAGTGTCCGTATAACGTACAACTGTCCTGACGGAGATGTGGCTACAATCTCAAAATAAGATTGTCAGCACATATGTTTTCTATGTTCAGTGTTTCTTTGCTATCCTTCTACATATCTTGGCTTTCCTGTACTTAAATACAACACAACACACAATACGAAAAGAAGCTGCCTTTAAGCCTTTGCTAAAAAGAAATCCATGTTAGTAAGCTATAGCCCCATCTCAAGTATCCTTTTCATAGGCAAGATTGTTGAGAAAGTTGTTTTTTTGTCACCATTTTATCAATACATTTTTTTCTTATTTTATAAACTTTGAACCATATTTTTCTATTAATTACAGATGTTGCAGGAAGCATCTTCTGCACAAGAGGTTGACATTGAACCAGCAGATCCTGAATACTGAAATACTTACTTTATTCACTGTACCTTGTTATCCAGTGAAGTACGCAGTTGAGTATATGATCAGGTCTACTTTTTCTTTTTTTGGCTGGTGACCTATACACAGATTGAGATGACCACTGGGCACGAAAACGATGTTTGCTCAAGTGGAGCCAATTACTCGAAATAAATTGGACCTTCCTTGATATTTCCCTGATTTGCGCTTCATCTTCCCCTCATCTCTCTAGTATGGGTTCTAATGTGAAAACTGGGTCAAATCCACGTTGAGCCCCGACTTCCAAATAAACAGGGTAGTGATGGCTGTTTACCCAGAGTACAAGAGCCATTATGTGTAAGGAAGTTAAACATCTGTGACAGGCAAAATAGCTGCAGACAAATCACTGTTGCCCTTTCTTGAGGGATTGATTGGAAAAATGCTGATGTTTCTCTTAACTGTTACCAGCAGCATATGAACCTCTGATTGCTTTTTGAAACGCGTAGCAACGTCATGGTGTAAGAATCCAAAGTTAAAAACCTGTTCATTCATCTGTAAGTAGTCAGCAGTGAGCTACAGTTGACCTTGTCTAGAATGAATTTTTATTACATCACTTGCAAGAATAACCTCTGCACTTAAGGACACCATCACTACTCAATCTTAAACACTCTTAGGTTTTGGGCAGTATTATGCAGAAATATGGCTGATGAGGCTGATTTACTGTGTGCACATAAGATACAACGAGGTAGACTTTAATGAGGTTAAGGTCATATTGTGGAGTCATTACGGCATTAAAAATGTAGTCAGAAACTAACTTCAATTGGAAGGCACCATTCTTTGACTTGGAGTTTAATTGGAAGTGAAATGTTCTAGTAAACAGAACAATGCATTTTGGGCCCTACATATATGGACTGCATTACATCAAAGCTAGAAAACAAGGGCAGAATGGAACAACACACAATCAGGCAAAACTGAGTCATTTCCTATGATATGTTCTGTTTATGAACTCACATGTTGTTGATATTCATTATTTGTTAAGGCAATAAGGTTCGGTTTGGTAGTGTGTAAATTCCAAGTCACAATACTAGTCATGATAGTAAGAGAGTGAGAGCGTAAAGGGCATTCCTTTCTATTCTATTCCCAAACATATACAATATTAGCTGCCTTTGCATTCAGGAATTGAATCAGTTGAATCTCAAGCACTAACAATTTAATTCCAAAATGCCACTGCTACTTAGAGGTTATGAGAAAGGTGTACACATATGTTCTAATATGCCACCAACACTTAGTGGTTGTACAAAAAAGGTGGAGCCTACACTATCATTCCTATTGGACAGGGAGTATGTATTACTGTATAAATATAGTTGTGCGCCTACGTTTACCCTTGCAGGATCTGTAGATTATTATTATTTTAAACAGGACTAACAATTGAACAACAAAAATCATTAATTTATTCATGGTTATGTTTTGTTTAATGATGATGCTTTTCTGAAATGAGACCTTTATTTTGAATCCCAATAAAGTAAATGAGTTTCACTTAGTTTTTCATGTTTTCTTTAAAAAATTGTACCAATCTCACAAATTCTGCCTGAATAATAAAATTTAGGAACACAACTTTGTGTTTCATAATGTACTAAATATACTAAATAAAGGAAGGGTTTTAATTTCAAAATAAGATTTAAATTTTTTTAAAGTATGATGTGTTCTAATAAAGTCCTTGACTTGAGAATAATTTAGAGAAAAAAAATGAACAAAAAACAGGTAATACTGTTTTGAGCATATGGGTAGAAAGAAAATCATCCATTGTAACGATTCATTTGCGGAGTTTCCATGTTCTCGTGGTGCCTCTTTGGCTCCAAATTACCTGTAAGTGTGAATGTGAGCATGAAGGGTTGTTTGTTTGTGTGTGCCCTGCGATTGAATAGTGACCAGTTCAAAGTTTTCCCAACCTCTCGCCCGAAGATAGCTGGGATGCCTGGGACCATAGCGAGGATAAGCCGAACAGAAAATGGGTGCATGTAGTGAAAGTGGGAGTTTTCATTTTAAAAAAACGCTCCCTGGTTCTTTTTTATTTTACAAGTTCAGTACACTATATGGTGTTTCTTTGGGCAGAGATGCGAGGGGGCAGGTGCAGGGGTAGGGACTGATCTGAGACCACGTTCAAATATTGCTGGAATGTTGAAACCTGCAAAGAGCCTGAAAAGTATATTGACAGAAACTATAATACTCCGACCCTGAGGAGATGTTCGTTATAGTTTTGAGCAGAGAGAGAATAGTGTGGCCAGTAGAATTTTGAAATTGGCTCTTAGGCTGAGTCTGCTGCTCCAAGATTTTCATCTTACTCTGATGTTGCCTGAGCTTTGACTTTGCTAATCACTGTGGATGAGAGAATTTAAACGAAAGGCTGTACACTGTCAAATGATAAACCCCGAAAGGCCTACCAATTGGAATGTGTAACTCATTCAGTTCTAAATGAATGCTTGTCAGGAAGCAGCCTGTGTCCGGTGGAAACAATATGGCCATGTGTATCTGAATCTCACGTGTACCTTTCTGCCAGCTCCACATATGCTATGCATGTGCATGCATCCAAACAATATGTGTGCATCAAAGATCACGGTCTCTTCAGCTGTAAGAATGCCAGCACCGAGATCAACAGGTCTCTCCTTCAAGCAAAGCTACTCTTACATACCCCACTGATCTCAATTCCCATGCACAGGCAGAAGTCCTCACAGCTGCTAATGTTCCCAAGACTTTGCATATATACCATGCAACGTTGAGCTACTGTAACCAAGCTCCAGTCATGTTTCACCACTTTCAACAATCCTCGATCCGGTTCTTTAGTCTAGAGTTACGTTATATCCGCCTCGTATTGTTTTACATTACGTTTCATGTTGTATAATGTACAGTGACAGCATTGACATTGTTTCTGGGAGATTCTATTTCTGCTCGTAGGTTGTTGACAGATGCAAGGTGTCCTGTTGCAGGGTCAGTAATGCAACCCCCTGAGGGCTGGCTTTGTTAATATTGCCAGTAATCAGTTAGAAAATACACTACAAGAAAGATGTGGGAAATTATCATTGAGGTATTTGTGTTCCGACGGGGGCCTTTGTTCAGTAATGCCTTCCTGATGTTGGTCTTCCAAATGTATCTGGTCCACACCTTGGAGTTCTAAGTTTATTTCTATGTTGGCTTCAGGATTCTTGCTATGAATAATCTTAATGTTGCGCTGTTTTACCTCAGTTTGTGGCATACTTGTTTTAGGTTACCCTGGTAGATAATATCACTTCTGCCCCTTCATGAATCTCCCAAAAGGCCCACTGCGACTCTGCATTCAAAACGTGCTGTGCAGTTGGCAGCTTATCAAAACATTTTACTCTTCCTGTCTCCCTGTGTCAATGCTCAGGGCTATGCAATAACTTCTTCCAACTGTACCAGCTGATATGAAAAAAGAGGCATGCTATACATGATTATATATGAACAGTGGCAAATGTAAATATCTGTTGGGATTAAGGAAGAAAATACCAAAGAACACAAACCACATATGTATCATAACAACAATGATATACAGTGTCAGGTTGGTTAGCAACTCTGCCTAATGAATTTGGTCATCATTGTGCTGCTGCAGCTCCCAAAGAAACATGGGCTCCTTTGATCCAACCCACTGAGACGCACAAGTCTTCAGTAGCCCTGTAATTCTCAAAGACGTCTTCCAGATAAAGGTCTTCATTAAAAGCAATAAATCAAATGTGTGCTGAATTGATGTGCTTTGATGTGACTTACTATGTGACAAAAAAGGTCCTTCAAATATAAGAATATATAAATTACCCATTTTACATAGAATGTAAGCATTTTAGATTTTGAAGTAGAGAGTCTGAAAACTCCAGATTTATTTCTATTCTCAGCAGTCCTCAAGTAAGGTATGTTCAATAGAGAGCATAAGGTCTTTACTTGCATATCAACGGAGCCCCTAAAAATAGCCTCTTTGCCATTCTGCAGCTCTTGGAGGATCATAGTTAAAGGAGGCAGCTGAACGGGGCCATGCCAGGCTCTGTGGACAGATGTTTGGAAGAACAGGTGGCTGGGCTATTCCCCTGGATTTGCATTAGGTATGACACATACAGCAGACCTTGCAAACTTCAAAAGGCAGCAGAAGAACTGCTAATGATCTGCAGAGATGCGAAAAAGGAGTGGCGAGACGGTTAGCTCACTTCACAGGCTTCACACGGACCACCTCTCCAACTGGAAAGCTTTTTACTGCTACTAAATGTTTTCTATATGGAGGTCATGCGTTGTGCTCTTGGTAGGAAGGGCATTTGATACGACTGCCAATGAGAAATGGCGGCATTCCTGCGGGGACATCATTGAAATTCTGTGAGAAGCTGTCAATGAGTCAGAAGAAGCATGAAGCATGTCACAGAAAGGCTCAGATACTGTAACGATGCTTTTTCCCCTCTATCGTTAATACATGAAAGGGTGACCTTAGGCTTTTCCCTTTCGCATGATTTGTTTGGCAGAGTTTTTATTCCAGATGCCCTTATAAAAATAATCCATCCATTCATTTTCTGTCCCATTTATCCTCATTAGGATCACAAGAGAGCTGTCTTTGGACGAGAGATGGGGTTGGTTACAACATGGATTGTTTGTCATCAATCACACGGCATATATAGACAACCACAGACAAACAGGAATTTCAATTCCTTCCTTTGGGCAATTTTAAGTCTTCACTTAATCTAAAATGCAGGTTTTAAAAATGTGGGAGTAACCTGGCATACCTTGTGAAAACCCAACCAATCCAGAAGGCCAGAACCAAGATTCAAACCCTGAACCTCAGAATTGCTGCAGACAAGCGAGCCACTAAACCAACATTCTGCCAAATGAAAATTAAAACATAAAAACTAATTATTTTTGTTTTGCTACCATGGAAATAACAAGGGACTTATGATCCTTAAAATCTCATTCCTTAGAGAAGACATTAAACAACACCCAAGTGCCCACATTTCTCATGTCTCTGACGATGTATGTGCCATATGCAACGGACATAAAAAATAAAGAGTATGAATTTGTACCCTTTTTTGTACCTTTGCTATAGGTACAGTTTGTGCACTGTACACTTATGCACTTTTCCTTCTAAAGTCCAAATGTGTACCCTTTGTTGTACCCTTTGGAGAGGGTAAAAATGTTTACCCTTTCCACTAGTACAACAGTTTGACATGGGTGGTCCACCAATATTGTAGATCAACAGAAAAAATAATCATGAGTTGCCAAGGCAATGACAGTGATGTTATTCTCATGACACCATCAGTGAACCTTAAAGTTAATTACCAGTTATTTTGACCGGGTGGAACAATCCGCAACTTAATAGTCATTATGTAAAGTTAAGATGACATAAAGAATTCATATTACAATCCTGTATTGTATCCTAAGAAATGTTGTCGTGTACAAATCAAATACCTGTGGAAACGGCGCAGGGGAGTGGAGATGATTTTAGTTAGCAAACCATTTTAAGTTGTATGGTGTCTACACTGGTTAAAAGTGCCCAGAATGTGACTAAACTTTACCAAAGTACTGTATTGGTAATGTTGAGTTGTAAAACATTTGTGTCAAACCACAGTCAAGTCAGCATTATGAAACTACTACGCAGTATTTAGAAGCCCAGTAAAGTTCTCAAATTGTGGTTTTGTACTCAGGTTGTAAAATTTAGATTCAGATACTCCCTACTACCTAATATGTAACAATAAAGCATTCCATAAATTAAAGCTACTGCAAAACTCAAGCTTATATGATGTGGTTTCACCCACATGAGTAAATAGGGTCCTGCAACTTAATTTCTGGTAGTGTTATTGAGGTAAACTGACCTCGCTCAGCAGGGGTGCTTAGACTACATCTTGATTTTATTACTCCACATCTCCAAAGCTTTGTGAGACTCTTTTTTCTTGGTACCCCAGTCAAATAAACACCCAAAAATACTATTATTGCTACCTTTGTCCACCGATGTCTTCCGGGTTTCATTCCCTTCATCCCTTATTAAAGATATGTCATGGCCCGATTGGATCCAGATCATGATCTGTGCCAAACCAAAACTCAACCACACACACATAGATTCACCTTAGGTTATGAACTGGTATATAAATTGTTTGTTCAATAAGATGGTTACCTTCTACCTTAATACAGCGACTACGCAAAGAGAAGGGGGAGTGACAAGCAAAAGGCATTGTGGGTGTCGGAGGAGGAGGCAAACGTTTGACAGGCAAGATAAAACGTAAGTTTGAATATACACACGCACAGAACTTAATTCCACAAAGGTTTCTTGGGGCCCATAGTCAATTAAGATAAATAAACTTGCAAAAAACACTAACGAAAAACTCGGGAAAAAGTTGTACTTTACCAATGTGTGCTAGCATGATTTGGTGACAGTCGAGTGTCAAAGGGAAACAAAAAGTATCATGGGTAAAGATTGTCGTCCCTCCTAGCCATTGGGATGCCAGGAAGATGCTAGGGTGATGGGAGAGCAGCTCTATCGCACCACACACATCAAGATACAGGATGTTTACGTTTGGTGGGATATAATGCAGCCCTATGGGGGCACAAACCAGTGGAATCTGTAGGCCGGTCCCAAGCCCGGATAAATGCAGAAGGTTGTGTCAGGATGGGGATTCGGCATAAAAACTGTGCCAAACAAATATGAGCGTTCATCTAAAGAATCCCATACAGGAGCTTTCGTGGCCCGGGTTAACAACGCCCGCCCCCGGCACTGCTAACCTGCAGGGCGTCGGTGGAAATTCAGCTCGTGTGGGTCAAAGACAAAGAAGAGGAGGAAACCGGATCTGTCATCAGAAGAAAAAGAGGAATGCACAGAGCCTACAACTGAGTGTAGGGACTTTGGATGTTGGGACTATGACAAGAAAAGCTCAGGAGTTAGTTGACATGATGATTAGGAGAAAGGTTGATATACTGTGCATCCAAGAGAGCAGGTGGAAAGGTAGATGGGGAGGAGATGGGAAGAGAAATGGAGTAGGAGCTATTTTAAAGGAAGAGCTGGCGATGAATGTCTTGGAGGTGAAAAGAGTATCAGATCGAGTGATGAGACTAAAATTTGAAATTGAGGGTATGTATAATGTGGTTAGCGGCTATGCCCCACAGGTAGGATGTGACCTAGAATTGAAAGAGAAATTTGGGAAGGAACTAGATGAAGTAGTTCTGAGCATCCCCGACAGCGAGAGAGTTGTGATTGGTGCAGCAAATAATGGACATAATGGTAAAGGAAACAGCGCTGAAGAAGTGATGGGTAAGTACGGCATCCAGGAAAGGAACTTTGAAGGGCAGATGGTGGTGGACTTTGCAAAAAGGATGGAGATGGCTGTAGTGAACACTTATTTCCAAAAGAGGCAGGGACGTAGAGTGACCTACAAGAGCGGAGGTAGAAGCATGCAGGTGGATTATATTTTGTGCAGACAATGTAATCTGAAGGAGATTATTGACTGTAAAGTACTGGTAGAGGTGAGTGTAGCTCGACAGCATAGGATGGTGGTGTGTAGAATGACTGGTGGTGGGTAGGAAGATTAAGAAGACAAAGGTAGAGCAGAGAACCATGTGGTGGAAGCTGAAAAAGGAAGACTGTTGTGCGGCCTTTCGGAAACAGGTGAGACAGGCTCTCGATGGACAGAAGAAGCTCCTGGAAGACTGGACTACAACAGCCAAGGTAATCAGAGAGACAGGCAAGAGAGTACTTGGTCTGTCTTCTGGTAGGAAAGGGGAGAAGGAGACTTGGTGGTGGAACCCCAAAATACAGGGAGTCATACAAGGAAAGAGATTAGCGAAGAAGAAGTGGGACACTGAGAGGACTGAGGAGAGGCGAAAGGAGTACATCGAGATGCGACGTAGGGCAAAGGTAGAGGTGGCAAAGGCTAAACAAGAGGCATATGAAGACATGTACACCACGTTGGACACGAAAGAAGGAGAAAAGGATCTCTGCAGGTTGGCCAGACAGAGGGATAGAGATGGGAAGGATGTGCAGCAGGTAAGGGTGATTAAGGATAGAGATGGAAATGTGTTGACTGGTGCCAGTAGTGTACTAAATAGATGGAAAGAATACTTTGAGAAGTTGATGAATGAAGAAAATGAAAGAGAAGGAAGAATTGAAGAGGCAAGTGTGAAGGACCAGGAAGTGGCAATGATTAGTAAGGGTGAAGTCAGAAAGGCACTACAAAGGATGAAAAATGGAAAGGCAGTTGGTCCTGATGACATACCGGTGGAGGTATGGAAGCAATTTGGAGAGATGGCTGTGGAGTTTTTGACCAACTTATTCAACAGAATACTAGTGGGCGAAAAGATGCCTGAAGAATGGAGGAAAAATGTTCTAGTTCTCATTTTTAAGAAGAAATGCGATGTTCCGAGCTGTGGGAATTATAGAGTCAGAGAGTTATCGAGAGAGTATAGTTGATGAGCCACACAATGAAGTTATGGGAAAGAGTAGTGTAGGCTAGACTCAGGACAGAATTAAGTATCTGTGAGCAACAGTATGGTTTCATCCCTAGAAAGAGTACCACAGATGCATTATTTGCCTTTAGGGTGGAAAAGTACAGAGAAGGTCAGAAGGAGCTACATTGTGTCTTTGTTGATCTAGAGAAAGCCTATGACAAAGTACCAAGAGTGGAACTGTGGTACTGCATGCATAAGTCTGGTGTGACAGAGAAGTATGTTAAAATAGTACAGGACATGTATGATGGCAGCAGAACAATGGTGAGGTGTGCCTTAGGTGTGACAGAGGAATTTAAGGTGGAGGTGGGACTGCATCAGGGATCAGCTCTGAGCCCTTTCCTGTTTGCAGTGGTAATGGATAGGCTGACAGATGAGGTTAGACTGGAATCCCCTTGGACCATGATGTTCGCAGATGATGTTGTAATATGCAGTGAAAGCAGGGAGCAGGCGGAGGAACGATTAGAAAGATGGAGACAAGCACTGGAAAGGAGAGGAATGAAGATTAGCCGAAGTAAAACGGCATATATGTGCGTGAATGAGAAAAGTGGAGGGGGAAGAGTGAGGCTACTGGGAGAGGAAATAGCGAGGGGGGACGACTTCAAATATTTAGGGTCAACAATACAGAGCTATGGTGAGTGTGGTAAGGAAGTGAAGAAACGGGTCCAAGCAGGTTGGAACAGCTGGCGAAAGGTGTCTGGTGTGTTATGTGACAGAAGAGTTTCTGCTAGGATGAAGGGCAAAGTTTACAAAACAGTGGTGAGGCCAGCCATGATGTACGGATCAGAGACAGTGGCACTGAAGAAACGACAAGAAACAGAACTGGAGTAGCAGAAATGAAGATGTTGAGGTTCTCGCTCGGAGTGAGCAGGTTGGATAGGATTAGAAATGAACTCATTAGAGGGACAGCCAAAGTTGGATGTTTTGGAGACAAGACTTCAATGGTTTGGACATGTTCAGAGGCAAGAGAGTGAGTATAATGGTGGAAGGGTGCTGAGGATGGAGCTGCCAGGCAAAAGAGCGTGAGGAAGACCAAAGAGAAGGTTTATGCATGTGGTGAGGGAAGACATGAGGGCAGTTGGGGTTAGAGAGAAAGATGCAGAAGATAGGCTAAGATGGAAAAAGATGACACACTGTGGCGACCTCTAACGGGACAAGCCGAAAGGAAAAGAAGAAGAAGACGTTTGGTAGGATATGGGGGCTGGGAATCCAGTGCCTATTTTTTCCTTTCGTATCCTGAATTTTCCTTCGTAACTAGAGAATATTTTTCCGAAGAGGCGTTTCATTACCTGAATTTTTTAATTACTAGAGATGTTTGTAAGTAGAGGTACAACGGTACTAAATATTCATACAACAGGAGAACAACATAAAGTGGAACATCTGAAGTGGAATGTTTAAAAAGTGGTACACAAGAGACAGCTGAGTGTGGGCATGGTTTGAGTTTTAACAATGGACTGTTATACCTCAAAAGCCAAGCAAAACTTGGATATCAAACCATTCTCTTGTAGGAAGTCACATGCAAATTAGTGATGAGCATGGCAGTTCTTTTAAATAAACTAATTCATTCAAATCAGTTCTTTAAAAAGTCTCAGTCGAAGGATTTCTTCACCAAATCCTTCAGTTCATTTTCACAAAATCATTCAAGTTCTTCCTCATTCAGTTAATGATATACCCCTAACCTTGAGGATCACGTTCACTCAACAAAGGACTATAAGTTCTTCTTGTCACATATTGTAACCTTGGAAAAGTGGGAGAGTGAAAAGAGATTTAGAAAAAAAAAATCATCACCTTCCTTTCTCTCTCTTCGCAAACTCTCGAAAACCCCGCTTTGGTTGTAATTCATGAGCATGCATGCAGTGGGCACCCAAACATCTTTCAACGTCCCCTTACGTCCTACTAGCCTCTCACCGGCTGGCGTGACTTTTTCTGCATTCAACCGCAGAGGATAACGTCACTGACATTAGCACCCAGAACCCAGACATCCTGCTCACTAACCTTAGCGTCATTGTCATTTGATTAGTGGAACTTGTCTTTCCATGTCTTGATAATCGCTACATAAATGTATTCATTCATTCCTATTCTGTACTGCATATCCTCACGGTGGTTGCAGGTGTGCCGGAGCCCATCCAAGTTACCTTCGGGAGAGACACTGAATGCACCCTGAAGTGCAGAGTACATAGAAAAAAGACAAAGACAGAAAAAAGAACATTCAAACTCACATTCACATCTAAGGGGAAGTTAAGTCTTCGATTAACCTATCATGCATGTTTTAGGGATGTGGAAAGAAACCAGAGTACCTGGAGAAAACCTACACAGCCATGAAGAGAACATGCAAACTCTACACACATGCGGCTAAAATTTGAACCCCAGTCCTCAGAACTGTGAGCCAGAGGTGCTAACCAGTTCTTATCATGCTAGCCACATACATCATCAGGACTTGCAGTTAAAATCACTCATGAGTACATTCACTGCGTAATACGTCGCTCCTTAAGCAAATGAATCACTCATCGTACAAGTACATTGCTCCTCAACAGATCATGAACAAATTTCAAGGAACGAGGTACTTTTCAGTTCTTCAGTTCTCCAGCACATTCCACTAATTTAAGTCCCTCCCCCGCCTGCACCGCCCTGGCTGACGCTGACTGCTCGTTGGTCATGAGCCGAAGTGAGTGACAATGCTGGCGAATCACAACTCCGATGGCAGTACGTTAAGTGAAGTCCCGCACCCACCTGCACGCTGGCTGCTCCTTGCTCATTTGCCAATGATTCAGAAGTGAGTGAGAGAACACTTCAGCAGTTCAATTCTCCCAGCCGACTCTCTCTGTTCATGGCGGCAAGCGAAAAGGACATATCATTTATAAACTGATTAGGTCCAGTTTGTTCACTAAAAAGATTCTTCTAAACGACATGTTTCCAAGCAAAACAACACTAGTGTAAGACACGTTCAAATATTGTATAATCATGTTGACACTGATTAGGTACTCGTACAGCAAAGCATTGAGTGGCACATACTGTACATATGTCAATAGAGAAATCTACAAAGTGATGGTTTTCTCTTGCTTGGTCAAAGTAGGAAGTATTTTCAAGTCAGTGGTTTACGACCAAGTTAAGTCACAAGTCACTGCTGTCCAAGTCGAGTTAAGAATCATCAAATTCATGACTTGGGTCAGAGTTAGAATGGCGAATGACTAACACGAAAATGACCACCAGTTTTTTAAACAGTCCACATAGATTAAGTTAAGTTAAAACCACCATAATTACCATTAGATCAGGTTTTTTCCAAGGTGGAGTAGTTTTCCATCCATCCATTTTCTTAGCCGCTTATCCTCGCTAGGGTCACGGGGAGTGCTGGAGCCTATCCCAGCTGTCATCAGGCAGGAGGCGAGGTACACCCTGAACTGGTTGCCAGCCAACTGCAGGCCACATAGAAACAAATAACAAGTCGCACTCACAATCACACCTAGGGACAATTTAGAGTGTCCAATTAATGTCGCATGTTTTTGGGATGTGGAGGAAACCGGAGTGCCCAGAGAGAACCCCCGCAGACACGTGGAGAACATACAAACTCCACACAGGCGGGTCGAGGATTGAACCCGGGACATCAGAACTGTGAGCCCAATGCTTTGCCAGTTGGTCCACCGTGCCATCCTAGTTTTCCTTTATTTGTTTTTGAAATGAATTTTACTATGCAGTGGTTATTATCTACAAGAAATGCCTGCAGCATTAGGGAGGTTTAACGATGGCAACGTTTTGTGCTTATAGCAAATTCTTCACCTGATTTCTAATGGGAATAAATTGATTTGAAATGAGAAAAAAAATCCAGCAGTGACATTTGTACAACTTTTGAGAATCCACTGTACTTATTTGAGTAGATTCGTATGAAATGTGCTTGCCCACAGCCTTCTTTACAGTCCTGCTATTCAAGCATGACTTATAAGAAATTACATTTAGCCACAAGGTGGCCTCAGTAATGTTGGCCTTTGTAAACGATCACATTTTTGCCTCGGCAGTCTTTCCATTTGTGTGTTTTCCGTAATTGGAACATTGTCTCAAGGCTTTCAGTTAAAAAGGACCCTCAGACGTAATCTTCACCATCTTGACGAAATGCAAACATAGCCAAGCCTCTCTTGAGAAACCGCCAAGTCCAGTTTTTCCTCTTTAATAACAGATTTTATGAAAGCAGGGTGAAAACAATTAGGAGTGTGTGCGTTCTATGTCTTCAATAAAGCATTTTTATTGAATAAGTGTCCCTCTGTCCGCTGGAGGTGAGCCCATGTAAGTGACACAAGTAGTCGTGCCTGATGGTTAAATGGTGGGGACCCCTGAAGGGATTGCACGAGTAATTCCATTACGGTTAATATGCACCAAACCTCCCCAAATTGAATGTACAATTCTTTTTCACTGATGGTTGTGTTTCATGCAGAAAAAAAATATAGCAAAGATCAATGCGATCAGTATGGATTATCTGCTTAATTGTGTATCACAAGGCTAGCAGAACCATTGTTCACTATTAAATGTATTCAGATGTACGTGATTAAAATTCGAGGTATTGTATTTCAAAACAGTCAAACTCTATTTATTGTTATTTCCCATCCCCTTGCCTTTGTGGGGCACAGATGCGTTCACTGGAACTTTCCTTTCTCAGTGGGAGTCACCGGAGTTTTCCCTGTCACTTCAGCTCTCATTCTGAAAGTCTCAAAACCACATGCTTGCTGCCAAAGACCAACTCAAACATTCTTGGCCATACACAATTGAGCTCTGTGGTATAATATAAATAGAAAAACAGTGTAAACCGTTGACTCGTGCTGGTGGTCTACTCAGAAATGTTCCGAATATTGTTTGAAGCTACAGACGCTCTGTGTGTATCCTACTCAGAGATGTGTTATTTTCTTACTTGCATTGTGTGGCTTGGTGGGTGCATATTCTCCTGCGTTTTAGTCCCATTTTTGGTCCCATCGAAAAACCTGCTGCTTGAACAAGGGTGTGCAGACGGAGTTTCTCTTCATTTCATTTATTAATGTTTTCATGGATGACTGTGTTGATTGTGTTAATAGAATTAGATACATAACACATAATCCTGACAGCACGGTGGAACATCTGGTTAGATCATTGGCCTCACAGTTCTGAGGACCAGGGTTCAAATCCCCCCTATTACTTGAAGACTCAAAATTGGCCGTAGGTGTGATTGTGAGTGCGACTGTTGTCTGTCACCATGTGTCCTGTGATCGGGTGGCAACCAGTTCAGAGTGGATCCCGCCTCTTCCCCGATGATTGCTGGGATAGCTTCCAGCACTTCCACAACCCTTGTGAGGATAGGTGTCTTAGAAAATAGATGGATGGATGGATGGATATATAGTCCAAATATGTACTGCAGTCCACATTTTTTTTTCTTAGTAGTTAGTTATTAGTTGTTGGCAATGGGTCCCCATTTTTGACTTGAGGACCTGCCCCCCCAAAAAACTCTCTGTGCACATGCCTAGTAGTGTCCACCCAATTTCAACCAAACATGGCCTAAATAGGGTCACTGGTGACCAGGAACCTATCCCTACTGAGTTTGGGTGACCCTCAACTGGTTGCCAGTCAATCACAGTACACACGTGGGTAAACAACCATTAACACATTCAGATGAATGGATAATTCAGTCTTCATTTGACTTTACAAGCATCTTACTTGGAACATAGGATGAAGTCCACAGAAGCGCTTAGACCATATTCCAAACAGGGGGGCCGGCGTCGAATTGTAGAGCAAAACCTCACAACTGTAAGACAATGCATGCTAACCAATAGGTCATCATGCTGCTTCAGCATAGTAATGTATTTAATATATGTAAATGTATTTGCTGGTAATGTAATTCATAATCATACAGTTGCAATTTTAGAGGCAAACAATTGCAGTGCGCCTACTCTTGGATTTAAATTTTTTTCAAATGACCACGGACAGGAATATTTTTTTAATTCACATATTTTGATAATAAAGCGTGGGAATTTACATTCCAGAGTGTTTAAAAAATATCTACGAAAATCCTGATATCCTTCCACAATCCAAATATGAAAACATGGAGAGAAGAAAAACTGAGAACATTTTGGCTCAGCCATGTTTTTTTTTTTTTTTTTTTCATTCATCTAGTTTATTTGTGTAAGCGTGCAAGCATACACACCACAGATTGAACTTTACTAACATCAGATTTTGGATGTATTTCTCAGCTTTGTGGAAACATTTGACCAACTAATTGATTGTCTAAAATTCTATATTTTTTAAACCAAAGGCAAACAAGGCTTTAAAGTATGAGCTTGAACAAAAGCGAGAGAGATTAAATATTTAAAGACAAAAACATCTCACCATACACAACTATTATCATGTTATTGGTCACTTCCAAGCATAGCAACAATATTGAAATAATGAAATGATGTACAGTACTTTAAATATTCACACATGAATTGATCCGTATATAAAATTAAGCTCTTGTAGCTGATATTTTGTTGCTTTGGAGAAATTATATATGAGAAGTGAATGTAATGTAATGAATAGTGATTCCACTTCTGTTCTTAGTCCTGGTGGGGGATGGGGGAGGCGGAGTGCAGGCAATTAGCATCAACGGAGCAGTACCAATAGGGGAGCTAATTAAGGTCGGGTAGGGCGAGGTTATGAATGGCTTTGTAGGTCAAGAGGAGGATTTTAAAAGTTTAAGCGGTATTCTCCGGAATATTAGACTACCGACAACATATTATATGTGGGAATGTAATATTGTGGCTTCCTACAGCGAATGTGCAGTATACTTATTAGGTGGTCATATTTTCCTGATCTTGGAATGACAAAGTAAAAACACAAGTTTCATCAAAGCATGTTCTTCCCATGCCTGCATGGATTTTCTCTTGGCACTCCTCACACATCCCAAAAACATGCATGGTAGGTTGATGGACGACTCTAAATTGCCCATAGATGGGAATTTGAGCACGGACGGTTGTTTGTTTTTGCCCTGTGATTGTCTGGCAACCAGTTCAAGTTGTCTTCTGTCTCTTGTCCTAAGAAAGCTGGGGTAGGCTCCACCATCCCTGCGACCTCGTGTGATCATTAGTGAGGATGAGTGGTACGGAAAATAGAAGGATGGATGTTTTTAAACCAATCAACTTCTGAGCAAGTGGGAATAAAGCATGTCACCAAAAGCCTACGACTCCTCACATCACTTGTATTGTTCCCCCCACCCCCACATACTTTCTGACTCCATTAGTATTAAAGAAGAATCCCCTTTGAAACAACTCTTCGAAGATGATCTGCAATTGCAGTGACGTACAAGAAATATGAACATGGGCACATGATCTCGGTGCATATTTTGTCCCTGCTTTGATTCAAAATAGAAGTATGTCATGCTGCAAGTAAAATGTTCTCAAAAGGAAATGGATGAGCTGCAAAGTGGCACACGGTGGTTTCAAAAGTTTACCACTTCTCACTTTAGTTACAAGGCCGCAACATCGATGTGGGGCCTTCTTTTGTTTGCACTATTAATGGCCCTATTCAGGGTGAGAGGTCAAAGTAATAATCACAGATATAATTACACCTCTCCCTGCAGCAGCACTTTTGAAGTCTTGCCGCTTTGATCCGTTTCTGGCAGGTAAATGTTAGCAATAGATACGTTAAAACTACAGTAGCTTTACTTACAACATGATATTCTGGCATAGCAATCCACAAAATAGGGCTTTTTAGTTGGAAGACAAGACAACTTGTTTAAAGTTGGCAAGCAAATCATTACTTTCATCACATTCATCAGAAGACCTTGCAACTCCTACAAACTTGAATTCAGTTCGATAAATAACTAATGCAGATGGTATCCACACATCAATTTTCTATAACATTTGTTGTAGCCTACCCCATCTGATGTTGGGGGAGAGGCAAGGTGTGTGTATGTGTATGTGTATGTGTGTATATATATATATATATATATATATATATATATACACATACATACATACACCGTAATCAATACATACAAAGAAAGTACACGCAAAGAGTGGAACAAATGAGAAATTAAGTTGTGTGTAAAGATGTGAAATGATACAGGGAAAGAGTATTGAACACATGAAGAAAGGGAGGTGCAAAAAGGCATGGAAAGCCTAAACCTAAAGTCTATCAAAAATGAAAGATCAATCCAGCCCCTTGTCAGCGTAAATAAATATCGGATGGTTCAGACCGAATTGATGGCCTACAAAAAGCTTCCATTGCCAAGGTGTGAGTCAAGACACATTTCATAATGGGAAAGAGCAAAGAAATGTCTCAAGACCACTGCAAAGTAACATGACAAAACGTGACGACGGCTTTGGTTACAGATGCAGATCTAAGCTCCTGAATGAGCAAGGTTAGAACCATAATAGGTAAGCGGCAGGCCAATCATACCACCATAAATTTGCCATGTTCAGTACCTGCAGGATTGAGGCACTGTGTGAGGCACGGTGGAATGATTGGTTTGAGCATCTGCCTAACAGTTCTGAGGACTGGGGTTCAGATCCCTGCCTCGCCTGTGTGGACTTTGCATGTTCTACCCGTGCCTTGGCACTCTGGTTTCCTCCCACATCCCAAAAACACGCACTAATTGGAGACTAAATTGCCCTTAGGTCTGATTGTGGGTGGGACTGTTATTTGCCTCTATGTGCCCTGTGATTGGCTGGCAACGAGTTCAGGGTTTACTCCACATCCTGGCCAAATATAGCTGGGATAGGGACCAACACTTCAACAACCCTTGTGAGGATAAGCAGCTGTGATCATGAATGGATGAGTATATATATATATATACACACACTAACCCTATATAAAGTTATAGTCAAACGAGATGCAAGGAGAAAGAGAGAATATTTCTTCTTCAGTGTTACGTATTTTAATTTTTCTCTTCAACGAAGAAATGCTGCCATGCCACAATGCTCTCTCAAGCATGAACAATTTCGTGCAGAAAAACAAACATACTCTCTAATTAATGACTTCTCTGCTCCCTGTGTGTGTGAGGCTAATACAACCTAATCCCTTGACACTGGGCTCACAGTAACCACCACACAGGAAACTCTGCCTTTGAAACATTAATTAGCATCATTTTTTTTTCTTTTTCAAATTCTGACAGCAAATTGCCTCAAAACAAATTTACTTTTATTGAAGCGTTGACAATCATTGCACAATACTATTTGAGGTATCTGCTCATGCTTGAGTTGATCACTTGGATTTAAATGCAGATATTTAATTAACTATGACAATCTAAGATTGAGACATCTGTTTGCTCAGAAATTAGCATATGATTGTAATTGTCAAAAGAAATGTTACAAATTATTTGAAAGATCTGAAAAGGCATTCAAACATCAAAAATATGAATTTGCAACAGGCATTGAAGCCTAATTATGTCAAAATAGAACTGGCTAAAAGCACTGTTTGTTTACATTGCTAAACAAATTAAGTTAATCCTCTGGTTCTCAGTTATACATTTTTTATTTATTTTTTATGGAGGAGAGCCTTTAAGCAAGTGTCTCGGTTTTTTTAATTGAAGATCGCTTCATGATGCTTCAGAATCAATTTGCATGTATAGTAAATTCATATATTCATCCATTATCCAACCCGCTTATCATCAGAATGGTCGTGGGAGTGCTGGAGCCAGTCACAGCCAACTTTGGGCAAAACGCGGACTTCACCCTGAACTGGTCGCCAGTCAGTCACAGAGCACTTCGACACTGTCACTGAGTGGGAAGTGTCACGATCCTGCCGCTCCAGCCCGGGCTGTGCAGGTGCCTGCGCGCTCGCGCTAATTGGGAGGCACACACCTGTGCCTCATGCGGGCTGATTATCCCGTGTATATATAGGACCCCGATGACGACTGGTGGGGTGCCAGATCGGTGAGGTTCATGTCCCGTTCCAGCACTCTCGTATCCCTGATCGTCAACCCGTGTGTACCGACCTGTTCTCCGACCGACCCCGTAAGCCTGACTCCTTTGACACTTCTGCCTGCCTTAATCGATCTCCCGTGTACCGACTCCTGCCTGCCCGCTTACCTGCTCTCTTCGCCCGACGTTCCAACTACCGCTGCTGCACCTGACTGCCTGCCCGATCCCAGGCCTTCTAATAATAAACGTTTTTCAACGAACTACCTTGCATCTGACGAATCCTGCATTTGGGTCCTTCCTTTGTTCCAATGGGTCGTGACAGGAACCATCGCAAGCTTCCTGCACCAAAGTCAGGTGAGTGTACCACTGCATCATCAGTGACTCCTTATAGTAAAGTTTCAAGTATACTGAATTTTAGCATAACAAGTAACTGGGTAAAGAAATGATATCAGACAAACCAGATGACACTTTAATATTTTCTATTTTTGTGAACTACTATTGTGAACTACTTTCAAACAAAACCTTTTTCACCATTTTTTTTTTTCAGTTTGCCAACAAGCTATGGGTAAAAAAAAATGCATCTTCCCTGAAGTGCTATGTGTTTTTGGGTTACAATGTCACTCTTTTGTCCTCACCATGCATGGGGCTAGGAGCCAGCAATGGCAAACTGGATGGGACAACACTGTTACACGATCCTGCTCTCGCAGCATGTCACGAGTAGCAGCTGGTGGGCTTGCAAACTGGTAGACCAGATTTTTTAAAGCCTCACTTTGTGTGTTGCGCGTGGCTGCATGCAACAGAGACATCTCAGGGAAGGTTAATGCTTTGCTACCTTCTCAAGACTACAAGCTAGTGAGATAATGACGGCTAGCTTCCTAAATTAGCAGCTAGTTCATCCTCTGTGTCGCTGCCTGGCTTGGTGTTGTGTCAGTCTATGAGTCCACATAATAAAGACACTTCGGGGAAAGGTAACTGTTTATTAACCACAGCGGCACATGTTATTCTGGTCAGCCTGTGGTGTGAGCCACGGGTGCGGACTTGACTGACAGTTGAAGGTTGAGCAGCGCATGCTTTCAGCACATTCATCGGACATACCCACAGCGCCCAACATCGGCGATGTATATTTCTGATGATTTTGGAGCCTCATTACCGTAATTTCTCAAAAATTATACGCAATTTTTTCCAAAACTATTTTCAAAGAGCGCATTATATTTAGGAATGGATGAAAAATACATACAGTATACAGGTACATAGAGTTGTCAAAAAAGGGTATACATATACATTTTGACATGGTATTCAATGTCTTATGTTACACACACACACACACACATATATATATATATATATATATATATATATATATATATATATATATATATATATATATATATATATATATATATATATATATATACACACACGGTAATGTGCGCCCCCAACCTGAGCTCTCTTACCTCCTCGGCGGAGCTTTACATTTTACGGTCGTTAGCGTAGCATATTTGTGGCTACTGCGCCAAAGATCAGAAACAACTGTTCGTGAGTTTGTTTTAGCGTAAAACTAAGACAAAAAATATCTACTACAATGACCAGTTGTGCAGCTGCTTAGAAAAGAAATGCTGACGCAAGCAACGTGGCAGTCAAAACAATGACTTCAGGTCGTGATCAAAACAACATGAGCTCAAACTACATAGTAAGGGTGTAATGAGTATATTAAAGAAAAAAACGGGAGGCTACACAATTGAAATGCTCGCTTTTTTTAAATATGCCCATTCCTCTCATTTACGTACGTAATTTTGATAGCCACTAGATGCGGTAGGAAAGCTGCTCCAGATTGTCGCTGAATGGAGGGTGCCCTGGTGAACCAAAACATATTTCTTCACAAACGCCATGGCTGGCACAGAGGATGACATGCTGTGGGAGCAAGATGGGTTGTTCATGATGCAATGCAGGAGGCACCGGAAGTGGACCAAGTCATCAATGAGGAGTTTGACAGTGATCCACCGAAGGTAGTTAAATTTTTCGGATTGGAGATTAGTCAGATGCTTCTTTTGAAGTCTTGGCCTAGAATGTGTAATGTAGAGGATAAACTCCACGATGCACAAATATTTAATGCAAAAAAAAACTGTTAAAGTGTTAAATTGTTTATTTATTTAAGACAGAAGATATGTAACAGTATCAAAATGTTATGCCATCATCGAGCATTTATTTTAGCCGGTTGAGGGATTCTATTGTGACAATTACAGGGACCAAGACAAGCGTGTCCCAAGTTATAGATTAAGTAATTATGCATGATTGTTGTACAGTTTTTGAAAAACACTACAAGTACAAACCTAACAAAATATAAATACAGATAATTCCTAATATTTTGAGGATATGGGTAGCAGCAAATTGGCAGAAGCGTTTCCTGATTTTTTTTTTTTTTTTTTTTTTTTTTTTTTTTTTTTGTCAACTTTGGGGCTGCGCATTATACTTCAGGACCCAATATACTTGAAATTTTGGTATAGAGTTTTTACATTTTTTTTTTTTCATTCATTCAAATTTGGCAGGCTTGTTAACAATGGCTCTGTGGTGTATCAGATTTATAGGACGTTTTTTATTATAACTTTACCAGGTTTTTAACTGTCATACAAGGACATTCACTAAAATACATTAAACACGATTGAATGTAGACTATAGGTATAGAAACCTATCCCTCTATTTAGCTGGCTTACAATAAAAACCGTGGTCTGGACAGTAAATTAAGGGTCACTATACAAAACAACCATCCACATCAATGGAATTTTTGAGTCTTCAATTAACCTAACATGGATGTTCTTGTGGGTGGAGAAAATCCATGCAAGCCATTGCAAAAATGAAAACCCCACACCTAAGCACCAGACCCAAGATTTGGACCCTGACCCTTACAACTGCAAAGTGGATGTCCTAACCACTAGCACCACATGGTACCTGAGCCCTTCACAACCCCTTTAAATGCAGCACTATTCTAAGAAACATTTCAACATTCCTAACATGCATACAATGATTACCAGCCACTTTAACCACTATTGGATGTAAAATATAAGATGTGAAGACAAACCAGTCAATCTCAGATTTAATGAATGACAAACAAAAAAATAAGTTAAACACTGTAAGACATAAATGTAACAAGACACACTAAAGCTTGATAATAAAAAAAAAATCATAAAGTTCAGACGGTGTTTAACTACACTGGAATGCAAGACTGCTTCCTTATCGAAACATCGAGTGTATATTTTTCTGCTGTCTTTCTCAAGTTCTTTTGTCAAGGCTGATCCTTATTTAGCAATAAATGTCACACAAAAGCCATAAAAAGTGAACCCCAGAATTAATCCTTTGATGGATGCACGACATACTAAAATTATATACAGTGGCTCAAATTTGAAAATCTGGATTGCAGAATTTCCGAGGAGTTCGACTTAGAGTTTCTACTGGATGCAGGATATGTAAACACCACATGAGGCTAGAAATAAGGTTGGGATTGGGCAATCCATCCATCCGTCCATTGTCTAAGTCGCTTATCCTCACATGGGTCGCCGGAGTGCTGGAAGCTATCCCAGCTAACTTTGTGCAGCAGGCCGGGTACACCCTGAAGTGGTTGCCAACCAATTTTTGGGCACATAGAAACAAACAACAATTTGCACTCATAAGGACACCTAAGGGCAATTTAGAGTCCTCAATTAATGCATGGTTTTGGGATGTGGGAGGAAACCAGAGAGCCCAGAGAAAGCCCATGCAGGCATGGGGAGAACGTGCAAACTCATCACAGGCGGGGCCTGGATTTGAACCACAGTCCTCAGAACTGTGAGACAGACGCACTAACCAGTCGTTCCACCGTGCTGGAGGTTGGTCTATTTGTGTGTTAATTATTTGATGACCATGTCTTGGAGTCAAGAATCAAAGTGACCACGATCATCCACCCCTCTCTTAAGAGGTTTGGGTGAAGAAACCATTACAGCTTGACTGAACCAAATCCCGCCACTGGCACAGTCATAAAGGGATGGAAGAACGAGGAATTAGGAAGATTTTCGGTCTTCCAAGTATACACTCCACAAGCCAAATTAGTGCTCTTTTTCTTTTTGTGTTCCTCTGTTTTGCTTTCCTTTCCTTTACTCTGACGCTTAAAATTTTTCTCTCCCTCACAGAGCGTGATTGCATCCATATGGTCTCCCGGGATAGATGGGGTCAACACCCTACTTACTCACGCCACAGTGAGGCACTGACACTTGTGAGAAAGCCCTTACACAGGCGCACACACGCACACACAGACGGACAGACACACATAATGCATTACCACTGTGATTGCCTCCATGCGGCAGGCCCTCTGTGTGCAACCTCAGAGGATGGGCAATAGGATTATCATGCCAATGGTTAAATAAATGCATGAACGCATGCAGTATGTTCCTCCGCAGTAACCCACCTCCTTCATTTACGGTTGGCCCCTGAGATGATCTGGCATCAATTAAGTGGCGCTCACAAGAACGGCTCTTGATGGGGCCCTATGGATCCTTCTGCCTTCAATCCACTCTTTTGTTCAGCGAGGCCCGGCGAGGTCGTAAATTTGAACCTGAAGACAGCGCGCAAATTGCAGTCACACTTGTGAGTGAAGGGAATCAAGGCCAGGAGACAGCAGAGGAATTAGGCTGCCCTCCACCATTGGTCCACATCCTTTCCTCTTTCCATCTTGCACGCAATACAAGTCCACACATACATACACACACACATACACAATAATATGTGCAACCACACAATCGTGGCTGTTTGCCCTGCGCGGCGAGCAAAAGAGGAGATAAATGAGCCAACAAGTTAAACACGCAGAGACACACAATCGAGCGCGGATGTTTTGTGGCCACCAAGGAAACATCCTAACAGCCGCAGCAAACACAAACCAGCCAGGCTGTTCCCATATCACGGTCTTCATCTTTATTCCTGTGGTCCTTCTTCCCAGCTCACTCACAGTCTGTGCTGTCACTCCACACACACACCCCCTCCCTCCCCCCCCCCACACACACACAGACTGTTTATATATAATTGAAGGACATCGATAAAGTCTACTATAATGAACTCCACCCCAGGACCTTGCAAGTGACCTCTGGGCTTCTGATTTCCACCGCCACATCTTTTATCACATCTCAGCTGTCACTCATAAATTACGGCAGCATAACAATGGACAAGGCATCCCGCGCAGACCTCCACTGGCACTGCTTATAAGCAGTCATGCACTCTATATGGATGGCACATAAGTCAACTCACATTGATTGTCACTACCACACTGGCCACCTTATGGAGGTCTTGCCTTATTGCCGAGCTATGAGGAAGAATACAGATACAGTAGTGGTCCGTTAAGAGGCAACATGTTCAGACATGCACTCACTAACCAGATTATTTGGAACCATTTACCAACACAATAAATAAGATCCAGCTGGCCCTTTTCTTGAAGCTAAGTAGTCAAAATATTAGAAACAGCCATCAAGAGTGCACAATGCACTTAGATACTGATGGAAAGTCAAACAGTTCCAACAAACAACTAGAAATTGCAATGCTTATTAGATGCTGAGATCTTACTGTCTAAAAAAGAAACTATTTAAGGTTTTCAACACTAGATTATATGAAGGTGTGTCAGAAAGGGTTAAAAAAAACTGGTTCCGCAAAAGATGTATTTCAAAACCATCCTATCAACTATCAATTTTCATTGTGGGCCAAACGATCAACTAGTACCTTTAAGAAAGAAATTATGTGGTGTTGGCTTGTTTAGTTCATGAAAAGAGGTGGAGTTGTGAGGGAAGAACTCGTGACTGCTTTACAATGCCCTGAGCATCTGACAGTTCCTGACGGAGAAAATTATAACCCACCTGAATCAACCTCCCGACTCACCTGGCCTGGCTCTCTATAACACAAATTTGCCTTCCACTAGTCTAATGCTAACATACATGCAAAGTGCAGGGGCTAACGAATGAAACCAATAGTCATGATGTTGTAACCGTTTTAGTTATTTGAACACAAACGGGGCATAAACACATCCTGACAGGAAATAACACAAGACTCCCAGGCACATTTTCTTTAACCCCTGCAAAAAATTACAAATATCACTCCTGTGAAAGTCTTCTTTGTTTTGTTTTCATGACTGTGCGCTCTCCGTACATATTGCTGAATTTATTAGATTAGATTTAATTGTTAATTGCGGTTGTTGTCTATTTAAATGGCGTTACACTGTTTCATGGAGTACAATATTAGTGTTGTTTTCCAAATCAAAAACACAATGCAAATATTTTGTTTATATTTTTACGGGGAGGCTGCAAGTGACAAATGGCAATTTGATTAATTTCATTGGAGAAAGCTGATTTGACATACGTGTGGTCTGAGTTACAATCCACCGCGGATGTCTTTTGTGTGCTGAAGGTTTCTGCCACACCTCATACATCACGACATATGAGATCTTAGACACCATGCAAATGTTTCCCCTTTGCACTGTGAGCAGGCAAGGAATGACATCATACACCCATCCGTTTTCTCCATCACTGATTATGGGCAAAAAGCAATACACCCTGGATTGTCACCTCTCAAATGCAAGGTACATATCGAGACAATCAACCTTTCACACTTACATTGACAGAAATTTAACCCACATTGCCTGCGTAATCAGACCGAGTGACTTGGGATGATGTCAAAGCAATTAAAACATTTAGTGCCATTTTTGCTAATCCCACAGCATCATTTCTACATTAGATTCATAGTTTTACTTTCCCAGTAATGATCTTCTCCTGCCCCTAAAAAAATCTGAATTTCTGATCAAGAAAATTTTTATTTTAATCAATTTAAAATATACTTGACTATCAAATGACGGGCTGGGGAAAAAAGCCCATCTGAAGGACATATTTATGCTTGTTCATCTTATTGTCACTCTAGGTGTCTTTCTACTGTGCAAAGATGGCTGATGAGTGTATGTTGCTAGCGTTAGCTTTATATTATCTATCCATTTATTGAAGTGCATGTCCTTATGAGGGTCATCGCAGGGCTGGAACCGATTCCAGTTGATTTGGGGCAAGAGACATTGTACACCGTGGCCATTCGTCAATCGCAGTACACCTATTGACAACTGTTCTCGCTCACATCCACATCTTTGGACAATTTAGAACAGGGGTCACCAACCCTTTTGAAACCAACAACTACTTCTTGGGTAGTGATTAATGTAAAGGGCTTCCAGTTTGATATACACTTCAGAAATAACAAATGAGAAATGAAAAATCTATTTAAAGACACTGAGCACGTGAATAAATTTCTCACAATAATTATCAACAACGATTTAACCATGTAAAAGAGAAATATCAATATGTGGCGCTTTATTTCTATAAATCTTTGTGGCTTAGTGTGTCTGCCTAATTGTAGTGATCTTGTGTGAGCAGTGTTCGTATGTGGGGCTACAGGCTGGTGCCACTGATTAATGAAGAACCAGTTGTGTTGTCCACAAGCAGGGAAAAGGTTTAATCTGTGGGAGGAGTGGTTTGCACAAGGGGTCAGAGGGTTAAACTTCTTTTAACCAGCAGCAATTCCGAATCCCATCCCACTACCTCAACTCTCCAGCGATGGTCACAAGATCACAGTGGGGAGGGGGAGAGGATAGCATGCCACCCCTTTCGACCAATTAGGCTGCAATGTGTGCTGTCTTATGAAAGAAAAAGCCCTTGACCTTGCAAAAAGCCTCGACTTAGGAAGAAACTTTGATTCGTCAACGATGACCACAACAAAGACGACCACATGGGCTGCTCTTTCACATGCCTTGTGAGTCCTATGACACTCGGATCACAGGCATTTCGGATTTTCGCATCAACTGCGCAATTAGGTGTGACTGCTGGGACGAGATTCAGAAGCCTGAAAAAGGATTCTCAACAAAAAAAAAACAGCACTTTGAGCAGTTTGGTTATCTTTTATCAATAAAATACAAAGGAAACTGGTTTTCAGCAACATTTTTCAGACATCTCACTGTTACCCACCCAACACTAAATCAGAAGAACAAGGTAATATTATGTTACGCATAATTCGCTCAGTCAATGCAAATTGGTAAATCACTGTCTGAAAATGCCCTTTTCATAATAGCAAAAATATTTAGGTTCATGTTTTTCTCAGTGGTGAAGTGTATATATATATATATATATATATATATATATATTTATTTATTTTTTTTTTAAGAACAGGTTGCTCACTTGCCTGCATACATACTTTTTTTTTTACTTCTATAAATAAGCAAAACTGGAATGATGGGACAGTTGTTTTTGGCTGTTGACAAAAATGAATGTGATTTTGCAGCCTTCAGATGCTGGTTAAAAAAAAAAAAAGAAAAAAGCCAAACTGTCTACATACAGCAACCACTTGCCAGGAGAGTATGAACTACACATTTTGAAATGTATTAACATGATTTAACGGCTTAGTTCAATTAAACTCTAAAATGTCCACTATATCACTTGCTTCAAATATTGTTTGAACCTTTTATCATATCAGTGGTCTTTCTCTAGTGTATTTTTTCTTTGTATGTTTTCTAAATATTTATAATAAAGGTACTGGTTGTGCAGAAAAATTTTACTGGAAAATTAAGACAAGAAAAGTCTTAGGGAGGGATGTAAAATGTGGATATGATTGACATTTTATTACATATTTATCTGCCTGTGGTGGCTTATACATGCTGCGCATCACTGTTTGGCCGTTGCTTTAATCACAATGTGTGACATTCTGTATGCCGGGGTGAGAAACTGAACATCTGAGGGGAACGTTTGCTGTTTAGTCCAACAAATCAAATTATACTTAATCCCCTCACAAACTCTAAGTAAGACCTTGTGTTTTAAAATATAGATGCGGGGGGGAAAGATTAAGTTCGGCTGCCTCTATAAGCGGGATATACTGTTCTGAGGCTTGGCCAGAATTATAAAGTGGAAGTACTGTCACTTTAAAAGCTGCATGATAAATGGTGAAGTAGTAATACTCCCATATGCGAATCCCGCACCATTTCATTTTGCAGTACGATGAAAGCCTAGGCCAAAGTGCTGTTCTGTTTATTGTTTCATCACCAACTCATATTCTATTAGCAATGACTTCAACATCCACTGTGTGACATTATAAGTGAGGGGTAGATCAGATCACAATCTTTTTTTTTTACTTGAAATCAACAGTATCAAATACTGGAAAGAGGATAGGTTAATTCTAACAAAACCCAGATCCAAATTGTAAAAGAGGGAGAATGATACCGGTTAGTGATTAGTACTGGATAACATAAAAAGGATGAAGTCACATATAAAATGTTATGAATATACAGTAATGCTGGGTCTGAAAAGGGTACAACATGGAATTCTCAAATTATACATGCAGCCATCGGTCCAGGTGCTAAACCACTTGTCCTGTACAGGGAGGTGGGTGGGGCTGACATTGGGAAAGAGGCGGGTTCGCTCCTAATAGCTCACCAGTCAATCACAGACTATAAATAATGGGGTTCCCTTGTCCAGTATACACCTCCACTCCGAAGAGACATACACACATCCTTCATGCCAGCTAAGAACACATGAATCTGAAGCAAACCAAACCAGTCTGCTGATGTTCTCAAGGGGAATGAGGAACGCCACACACCAATGCGACTCTTGTTACCCGGTAACCTAATCCACAAAAAAAGTGGAGCGGCTTAGAGACTCCCACAGAGCGAGAGAGACACTATGCACAACAACACACCACGGTGCAGGCCCGCATTAACTACTTTAGCTTCAAATAAATGTCAATATTTACGTCAAACAGCAGATGCTACCAGATGGACACGATTTTTTTTTGACCACCCTGCCAATGTCACATAATATCGGCTAAAAGGAAGTTCAAGGAAAGGCATTTAAATATGCATCAATCCATCATCATTATTGACGTGAGAAGGCTAAAGAGGTAACTTAAGTAATGCCACTGATCAAAACTAATTAAACTGGGAGTTGACATGTTGCAGTGTAATTAAAGGGATATAATAAAAAGGCCACAATTACACATTTAACACAAAAGATCTGTTCCTAGAGCAGCGACGTAACCAGAATTTATCCAGTCATTTGTATCTCGCACATGTCATAGTTTATCACTAACTGTGCTTAAGACAATAGTAATGATTGCACTTCAAGTCCATAAAGTAAAACATAATTAAAGCAGTAATAATGT
The DNA here is from genome assembly GCF_019802595.1 of Syngnathoides biaculeatus. Lineage (NCBI taxonomy): Eukaryota > Metazoa > Chordata > Actinopteri > Syngnathiformes > Syngnathidae > Syngnathoides > Syngnathoides biaculeatus. The sequence continues at coordinate 19,657,574 of NC_084646.1, forward strand.
GTCCCTTCTAACAATGTATTCTCACGCTATTCGTAACGTTTAAACATCGTCTGTCAGTACAGATGTAAACTGCGACACGCTGGACTAGACTTGCTGTGGTTAAGCTCGAAAACCCCTTTGTGCACTAGGGACCAGTCTATGGGAAAATCTGCCCTTCACCCAAAGTCAGCTAAGTCACGCTCCAGCTCCCTGGGATCCTGAAAGTGTTAACTGGCAAAACAAAAATTAAAACTGTGAATAAAATGACTAAAGAAGAAAATTTAAAAAAAAAACAAACGATTGATATTTGCTAAGAGAGTAGAACCTTGGAAAAATGTTTTTAAGTCAAACACAAGGTAACAGATTACGGGTGAATTCCTCATCAAATATTGTAAACTTTGTAGATTTGTTGGAAATCAAAGTTCCAGCAGCAGTGAAGAATACATTGTTGGACCATAGAGATTTAGTTCACTGTCATTTACGACGAGTCATCTATGATTCCAAAATCTTGCTTCGAAGTACATCGAATTTACTGATGACATATGTAAATTGAATGCAAAACTGATGTTTGGTAATGTACTCTAATGTATGCCTGAGGAAAAGCAAAAGAAGACTTGACACGCAGTGAAATAGAGAAAATATGTAACTTTAAGTTCAGGTTCCAAGAGGCACTTATCATCAGGGAGCTATTTGCTAAAACAAGCAGGACGCTGAATTAAAGCTTAAAGGCACGTTTTCATTAAATGGGGTAACCTCAGAAAGAAAGATGAAGTGAGTGAAGTTAAGGATGTAGCAGATACCATCTGTTTTATACATTAATCATATACATCTCGTCCCAGAGCAAGAAAAGGCATCTTCCTAATTCTTCCCGGTTTTTTTGCTGCAATTTGGTTGTATTATTTCATTGTACTTGCAAGTAGCTAGACGAGATGGCAAAAGAAACACCGGAGAGCGAGTGGGGCCAACTATGGGTAATGATGCCTGAGCCTCAGGAGAACAAACACCATAAAATCAAGATCTCCGCCCGTGAACCTGGCCCATTGTTATGTGATTAAGTGACCCCATTTAACCTTCTCATAATATTTGATAAGGTGAGAAGAGGTCAAATAAAATGCAGCAACTGAAACACACAAGCATGGATTAAATTCTCTTCACTCTCACTCTGACAAATAAAGGTCTGTTGCACTCATTGAAGCCAGACAGTTTAGCGACATATAATATACATACAAAGCGTTGGCCTCACAGTTCTGAGGTCCAGGTTCAATCCCGGACCCGCCTGTGTGGAGTTTACATGTTCACCCCCATGCCTGTGTGGGTTTTCTCCGGGCACTCCGGTTTCCTCCCACATCCCAAAAACATGTAACATTAATTGGACAATAAATCGCCCCTAGGTGTGATTGTGAGTGTGGCTGTTTGTCTCAATGTGCCCTGCGATTGGCAGGCAACCAGTTCAAGTGTACCCCAACTCCTGCCCATTGACAGCTGGGATAGGGTCCAGCACTCCCCGTGACCTTTGTGAGGATAAGCGGCTAAGAAAATGGATGGATGGATGAATATAGTGTACATACAAGTATGTATATACTGGATGAGACAAAAGTAGCGAGGCACATGCCTATTATTTCTACGGGAAAGAAAACCAGGGAAGCTAAAAATATGGTGGTCCTATTTCGGCAGCTTTAATGCTAGTTGCGTTTCATATCAGAGCTCTGGAGTCTTCTACACCAAATACGCATGCCGTTAGGGACTCTATGCACCTGGGGAGATTAATGCTGGAGCAGAAATGGCTGTACCCCAATATGTTCCCCAAAAACTCATCTGGAATTTATTGACGTGAACAATTAAGATGATGACTAAGAAGTGCAACTTCTGACTGACTCAAGAGCTGTGCTCAACACTTCTGTCCATATCTTTTCTGTCTTTTTATCTCTTGCCAGCAGCTGTGAATGAGATGCAAAAGCTACAGTTCACATCAGGTCGTTAAGAGACAACAAATGCCTTTTGCAGATGTGAGTGGGACTGAAAGTGCCTTAGAAATGTGTGAGTTGTTTCTGTAAGATCACAAACATTTAAACAACACCTCAGCCCAACAAAACAAAACTAATCCCAGACACGCCATCTCCAACTCCGCACCAAACTCCTCAGTTCTCCTGTGATGATACTCCGCTCCTGTTTCTCCTCGCCTCAGAATGGGCTTCATCGATATGACATGCTTGTCACGGGTGCCAACACCGTGAAGGAAGCTGAGCAAATGCAGAACCAATGAGTCTCGAGGCATCCTTCAGGGAGCTAACTGGGGTCTGGGACGTGTTTGAACTCCCTGGCCTCAGCTTTTGGAGCCTGAAAATGTTAACGAACAGAAGTATACAGTTATTCCCTGAGAGCATTCACAGCCCTGCGAGGTGAGAGCGGATTTGAACACTGAAAGCATTAAATGAATAACAATATTAGAAGGTGAAAAGATAATTGAACCGTTAACAATGGGATGGTTTACTTCCATCAAATTCAAATGAGCACAAATGTATCTGTTTGTATCCCAAAAACTTACAAATATCGCAACATACAGTATACCAAGTATCTATGATTTTAATATTCTTATAATCAAGCCATTGACATACACTGAACGCATGGCTTCACCTTTCTTTTGCAAAAGACAGCAGACAAGTTTTGGCAAAGGCTATTTATTTTTCCCCTCTCCAGCTTTCCATCTACTTTAATAGAAGAATTAACTCATCTGCCCGATGTCTTCACTTTCCAGCAGCCAATCAAAATGCAAATAGCATAGGCAAAAATAAGAGTTTTAAATTGTTGTTACTGGTTGCTAGGAAACACTTGCTCCCTGAGTTTAGTGGCCGTTAATGTAATGCCCCTAATTTTTGTGGGAGAGCAACATCCGTGTAATTACAATAATCTTGTGCATCCCAAGGTTGGATGGAGATGTTCCGTCATGTCATTGGTCATGGCGAAAAGCAGCAAGGAAGGGACTAATCGAGATAGTGCAGACAGTGAGCACGTTCTAAAAGTTGGAGTTAAATGTTTGGGATTTTTTTGGGTGAGTAAATGTTGGCAAATCAATTCGGATAAGGTTTGTGATTGCAATCAGATCTGCGTTGTTGCATCCATGTGTACATCATTAAACTTTTACACGACCACACAAGCACCCAAGAATTTACACCATGGCACAAACAAGCACAATGCAAGACCTCATTGAGCATATGGCCAATGACCGCAAGCAGTTTAGAGACTGAGAATAGAGCATAATATTGACTCGGGCACCAAATAGTCATTATGGGATTTGAAAGACAGTGACCACCCTGTAACGGAACTGTAATAACATTTTTAAGCAGGTTTACAGTGGGACAATTGAAACTGAACACAAGCTGGGACACCAGTTCAGCTCCACTTTGTTCGTATTTACAATAAATCTTTTTTCATGAACAATAATCCAGCATCCAGTTTTCCAGTCTTTAACTGCAGTTAATTGAAAGTCACATTTTAACATTCTTAAACCTCATTCAGGTGACAAGGTGTCGTAATATGCATGTTTTGCCACAATTTCAATCAGTTCAAAGGTTACTTAATGTCGCCGGCATGATTTCATCAAAAAATAAAAAAACGCAAGTACAGTATGTATGCATGTTACTTACCCACAGACGCGACAGTTGCTTGTTTGCTTTAATTTTAGTTTGCCGCAAATGTGAGTGACGCCATGCATGCTTTGATTGCAACATATATGACGCAATGGTGAAGCCAGATTTCAGTTCTCTTTTTTTCATCCAAAACTGCTTCAAACAACAAAGAATATGTATGAATAGAGATGACTGTGTTGTTATTTGTTCTATGTTAGGGTTTTGTTGTTTTTGTATTTTTTTTTGGGGGGGGGGGTTGTATTCTTTGTGGATCCCTGAAAAAGCAATTTTGGCCCAATAAAGGTTCCACACGTATACAGTAGAGGATTGACAAAAGCATACCAAAAAATAACATTTATCTTCCCATGATGAATTTACCTTGTTTCAGGGGCAAATCTGTCTCATAAAGTAAGGCAGCCCTCATTCCGCCCAATGCACTGTACTGGTACATGCTGCAGCCTTTCATATTGATGGTAGGTGTTCAATTTCCAGCCATTGTCAGTTTCAAGGCCAGGCAAACTTATTGCTATAACACAATTTACAAACACAACAACAGTGGATGACTGGTTAGCAGGTCTCCCTCACACTTCTGAGGACTCTGGTTCAAATTCGGCCACACCTGTGTGGAGTACCTGCATGTGTTTTCTCCAGGTACCTCGATTTCCTTGTACATCCCAAAAACATGCATGGTTAACCCATTGAAAACTCTAAATTGTCCATAACTGTGAATGTGAGTGTGAATGGTTGGTTGTCTATATGTACCCTGTGATTGGCTAACCAGTTGAAGATGCACACTGCCTCTCAGCCGGAGATAGCTGGGATAGGCTCCAGGATGCCCGCAATCAGAGTGAAGAAAAGCGATACAGAAAATGGGTGGATGAATGGATGGATGGATGGATGGATGGATAAATTGTCCATAGGTATGAATGTGAGTGTGAAAGGTTGTTCATATCTCCCCTACGCTTGACTGGAAACCAGTTCAAAGTGTACCGTAGAAATACCAGGGATAGGCTCCTCCACGTCACCGACCTTCGTGAGAATAAACAGTACAGAAAAGGGATCGATCGATTTTATAACAAGATAAGTCAATGTGCTTTACATGATTTAAAAAAAAAACATTCGAAAACAAAGACCAGAAGATAGAACAAATTAGAGAAAATAAAATACAAATTGATAAAATTACTAAAAGAACATATAGTACAATACAATAAAGATGAAAATGTTTTATAATGTTCAATCATACCATAATTATGAGAATAGAAATTTGTAAATTTTTAACTTGGATTTTGAAGAAAAAATTTGGGGTGACTTTATTTTTGAGAGCATGTTCTATTTGTGCTCAGCATAACAGCTCAGTGCTGCATCACCATGTTTGCTTTGGACTCTGTGCTCCTTTATCGGACTCGAGTCTGTCAATCTCAGAGCCCCACTGGGTTTAGATTTCATTAACATTTCTTGAATGTACAGTATACAGGACCTAAACCATTTAGTGCTTTATAGACCAAAAGGAAAAATTTAACATCTGATTAAAAGTGTAGAGACTTTCGGATTGGAGTACTATGTTATTATCTCTTTGTTTTGGTCGGAACCTGAGCTGCAGCATTCTGAATGAGCTCCATCTTTTTTATTGCTCTTTTGGGGGATTCTAGTCAAAAGTCCATTATATGATCAAGTCTTTCGAAAAATAGGTGAGTTGTTGGGCCATCAAATGTAAATGCACTTTTCGGTTAATGCAGTGATGTGGCATGTGACATCACCAAAAACAAATGTCTTGCTTGGAATTTGAACAAAATTGCCAAAACCTTGCATGTTAACCTTTTTTGTTTGTTTGTTTTGAGAATAAAAATAGTACATTATATTGTTGTACTTTTTGAAAATGAGTCATAAGACTATAGTTAAATAGAACATGAAGAATTCTTCTTCTTTATCTTTCGGCTTGTCCCGTTAGGGGTCGCCACAGCGTGTCATCTTTTTCCATCAAAGCCTATCGTGCATCTTCTTCTCTAACGCCCACTGTCTTCATGTCCTCCCTCACAACATCCATTAACCTTTTCTTTGGTCTTCCTCCCACTCTTTTGCCTGGCAGGTGCATCCTCAGTACCCTTCCACCAACATACTCAAACATGCTGCTCGTTCTGGTGTGCATGCCTTGGTTACCTGGTTGCAGTATAATACAGAGAAATTGATATACACATAGAGACAGTCTTCAGTAACCTCCAATTGGGTTAGTTATTTCGGTGATGTTTAAGAATATATGCCTGTGAGTATTGCTATTTTTCCATGTGCACATGTATTACGCTACACTTTGTTGCTTGAAGGGATACAACACAGAACAACAATGGTATTTATTAGCCCATCTATGGCATTTTGTGTAGTTTGTTATTATTAAGCTAAACCCATGTACCTTAAGGTAAAACTATGTGTTGATTTACATACACACCATACAGTTCTCTTGGTTTGACAGTAAACCTCTACAGAGAGCAGCTTAAGAAGAAGAAGAAGAATTTTTCACTATTTACCAAAGTGCTGCTTGTTGTGTTGTGAATTGAGTTTTGCTCACTGCCACCATACAGTTCTCATTTCTCAAAGTTTTGTTTGCAAGTCAAAGCAAAAAAAAAAAAAATAACAGTCAAACAACACCTACTAACTTGAAAACCTAATGAGTTGTGTCACTAGTATCTCAGGGTATCACTGTATAGTGAGACAATTGATTAGGCTCGATGTCAAAGCATGATGGTGAATGACCCAAAGATATTGCCTGGGTGTGCTGGGTAATTACTCTCGTCTATATAGGGAAGTCTAGAAGAGACATGTATCACTCACGTACTGAGGAGAGAAAAGTCTTTCTGACTCACAATGGCACCCAAGAGACAAATGCAATTAATTGATAAACGTCGAGACGTGATGTCCTGTAAGATAATATGCAAGTGCTGCCAAAGAGCGCACTGGGGCATGAATCAAAGTCAGAAATATGAATTAAGAGAAAGTTAGCAAAATACCATTAACCTAGAAAAGACCCCAACTCGGAGAGGAAGGCAATACAGAGTTTTAGCCCTTGAGCTTGAAGCACAGTGTGCAAGCCTTGCGTGACGAGTTCAAAAAGCAATTACGATCGCTTCTGACAGTGACTCTTGACATTCCAACAGCAAGATGTTGAATTTGAAAACCATCATTAGGGGTGTGGTCAATCTGTTTTGACTGCATGATTGTTGTATATACACGTCGTGATGTATCATCACGTTGAGATTTTGGACAGACATTATCATACTTTTCTTGCCTTGGATGTAATGTAAATAATGTGCACATGCCAGCATGACATTATGTCTTTCCATAATGTTCATATGCACTCATCTCGAGGGGCGCCATCAATGACCTGGCAAACACTAGGAGCTCTCTCTACTGTATAAAGCAATGAGAGCATACAGTGTCTATAAAACCCTTCCCATCATTCCCTCCCCTCCACACATACACACACTAAAAAAACTCACACAAAGGGACACACACATCCTCTGCCTCCATCTTGCTGAACAGATTCCCCTGGTTTTGATTAATCTCCACCGTCAAGGGGGGAAGTTCCTGTGTTTGGGTCCCGACAGGCAGGTTGCCCATTCCACATCTGGACGCTTTAGCCCTGTCGGCCATCTCCAGACAAACACACACACACAGTCACACACACAACCGTGCTAAAAGAAACACACACCAGACAATTTACCTTCCCAATTTTTATAACACCTTTGTTCTTAATTTTCTTCTATACTTATAATTGTATGATGGTGATTTGACATTAACTTCTTTTACAAATGACTTCTTTGACTTTTCTGTTCATCTGCTATTTTGCAATTCCTATCAAATTAAATTTGTTCACAATGAATGTGTTTTAAGTGGCATTTGTTTGAGAGGTTTTGGAAGGCCGTCACAAAGACTAACTTATACAAGTTAATGTCTGGCTTAAAAGAGGAAATAAATAAAACACAGGCAAGGTAATATATTATCGCCAGATGAGATGTGTTCTCACAAGAATTTAGCAGGAAAAAGCACGAAGAACAAGTATTGAATTGTGTTCAAATTGGAGGATTTCCCAGCAAAATGAGCATTGCAGGAAAATACTATAGTTTGCCAACATTTTTAAATAGTTCGGCTCACTAGGTAAGAGCTTATGATTGTACATTATTATCATTGTTATTCGACAAAAGCTTTTATTCCTAACTACAAAATAATTACTCGTATCATTATTATGCATTTTTTATTCTAAATTATGCAGAATTTTCATCAGAATAAGTTCTTACAAAACTAGCTCCACTGTTCAGATGGATTGATTTTATTTTTTTTAGGTGAAGTAGATGGATGGCTGGATGGATGGATGGCTGGATGGATGGATGGATGGATGGAAGGATGGATGGATGGATGGATGGATTTTTGGATGGATGCATGTATCGATGCTTTACACATCCCATGAGGGAAATTGGATTGTCACAGTAGCAAGATTCACAACTACACACTCATTAAAATGGAAAATATAAAAGTATCTTTAGGAGGAATTAAAGGAAAATTTTAATCTACTCCAAGTAGGAAGAAAAGATAGTGGTGCTACATGATGAACACAGGTAATAAATATAGTGTAATTATGTTACAGCAGTATTTAAATATATAGTGGAATACAAATGTTACAATATTGATATATGATGGCCTATTGATTATGACACACAAGTGTGTAAGAAAACATTGATATGCATATTATGTACAGTATGCATAATACAGCACTTGATAAGTCATACAAATTGACAGGTATGAGTGTCATTGTATAGACAGTCTCTTTTATGTATGTTGATATCCATTAATGTCTTTTCGTATATACTGTATAAATAAAGTATAACTTTCTTTGCACAGTGTTCAGGTGTTTTATGTGTACCACCAAAGCAATAGTGCTGAATTTTACTATTTGATGCATTGGAAATTTGTCAATCAATGTCATAAATAGCACGGAACACAAATCACATGCAAGTTATTACAAAACCTCACAAATTAAAATGTTATTTATCTGAATCAACAGAATTGCTTAGACTCTATTTTCCGGTCTCCTCGTTGCTAGCCAGAGTTAATAGGCCTTAACCATAACTGGCCCATAGACCAATAAAAATGGTGAAATGCCAGCCATGTCCACCGGATGTTTGAAATGACAAACTCGGGGTTAAAATTCTGCCCCTGCACTAGCACCGACAGGAGCAGGAGGTCAGATGGACTCATACGAAGGAAATTACTCCAATAAAACATTACCATAAAGCTTATGAGACAAAAGGTTTTACGGATACAAATTAAGTTTGAAATGGAATCACAACTTTGTTTTGATGATGAAATGCATACTGGAAAGAAGGGACAAGAGGTGAAAAACAGCTCTAAGAAACAGACTGATCTTTGAAACTAAAACTAAGACAAAAGTGCTGTTTGCTGTGGTTCTGCTGCAAGGGTTATTTACAAAGTCATCACACAACTGACAGGCTGTGTAAGTCCTTGTATGCAGATCTCAGACAATAACTTTCCCCGAAAGCAATGTCATCAATGCAATAAATCAGTATGTAAACACAGACAGCAGCCGGGCTTCAACAACGCAGTGCTGTATTTACAGACACGGCCTTTAAGGAGTCTGAGTGGACTTAGTGAGTACAAAATATGTGTCATGGAACATGCTTGGAACATGCTTCTTAACTGAACTAACATATGGAATCATATTCTGTATGTGTGTGCGTGTGGTGTATTCTAATGAAAGAGCACATTAAAACAAACTGAAAACAGTCTTGCTTTCAAGCGTAAGGGACGTTAAATGTGTTCTACTTAACTTGACAAAGATTTGCCCAACACCATGTATCAACTCAGGAAGGAAAATAAATATTTTGAGGAAAATCTATGTGCTGTAGATGTTTCCTATAATATTCATCAATTTTCGATAGCTCCTCATTAGAGTTGTGGGTGAGCACGAGCCTATTGCACTGACTTTCGGTATAACCCTAGACAAGTCGCCAGCCAATCTCAGAGCACATACAGAAAGCCAAACATTAACTCTCAAATTCACACATAGGAACGTTTAGCGTCCACAATTAACCTAAAATGCATGCTTTTGAACCAGACTACATGTACAAAACTGCCCAGGAGAGCCTTTGAAGCCAGGTCCTCTTGATTATGAGCCAAACGTGCTAACCACCAGGTCACCGTCCTACCACAATGTAGTACTCGAAACTAGAAATCCTTTGAATTTGTACCACTTGATTAAAATGAACATGGACTTTATGCTGTAAGTGTTGTTTATTTTTTGTCAAGACAATCTTTCAGGTAGTGAATCACTGCTGCATCATATTCTCTTTGTTCTTTTTGGAGGGACAATGAAACTGTTTAATTCCCATAGATTTCATAAAGTTAACTTCCTCTCCTCCCAGCCAAGAATTATTGTCTTGAAGTGTCACTTCAGCGACTACAGATAATCATCTACAAGCTGCATAGGTCACAGCTTCTGTGTATCCATCCAACATTGTCATCTTTTCCTGCCTCGAAGGTCATTCAGAACTGAAACCAGTTTATATGCTCTCACACCACAAATGCTTGTTTATGCAGCCAGAGGTGACCTGTGCCTGAACTTGAGCAGTGATGTAACACTGCCGCTCAGTGGACACACACCAGAATGTACCCAGTCGCCATTCTGTGTCTTTGAAACAAGTAAGGAGAAACGTTATTTATTTGTTTATTTATTTATCTAACCCGTTGACACCTGGGATCGACTCCAGCAGTCCTACGACGCTTGTGAGGATAAGCGGATAAATGGATGGATGTACTGTATTTTAGTTGGGGAAAAAAAACATGGATTTTTTTTTTTTCTAATGCTAGAACCAGTACTGTTCACAAATTTCAAACAGATTCCATGGTATATACTGCTTGGAATCAATCAATTTTCACACTACTGGATATGTAGTTTTACGTGGAATATCACTAAAAAATGGAACAAAAATAACACATGCAGCTTGCAAAGTGAGACGTCAGAGTGAAAAAGACACACAAACAGTGCAGCACCATTTTAATAGCAGGGTGGGAACGGTGCTTTGCTCATGGGCACCTAAACAGTATCGAGGAAGCAAACTAACATCTTTCCATCCATCCATCCATTTTCATTGCCGTTTATACTCACAAGTGTTGTAGGGAGTGCTGGAGCCTAACCCAGCTGTCATCAGGCAGGAGGTGGGGTACTTCTTGAACTGGTTGCCAGCCAATCGCAGGGCACATGTAGACAGATAACAGTCGCACTCACAATCACACCTATGGGAAATTTAGAGTGTCCAATTAATGTTGCATGTTTTTGGGATGTGGGAGGAAACTGGAGTGCCCGGAGAAAACCCACGCAGGGATGGAGAGAACATGCAAACTCTACAGAGGCGGGGCTGAGATCGAACCCGGGTCCTCAGAACTGTGAAGCCAACGCTTTACCAGCTGAAACACCATGCCACCCTAACATCTTTGTAATACGTTTTTTGTTTTTTTTTTTGCCAGTTTGTCTGCAGTAAGGCATCAACCAACATCCAGTTCAGAAGCAAGATCATTCCATTGGCCCAAGATTATTACGGTTGACCTACTCCCTGATTTTGTGCTATTTCCAGACAAAAGACCTCAGTAAATGAGAAACTCATTCTTATAAAAACCTATTCGTGCCTACTGAGAGTGTAGTGGTTCACTTGCCTGACTTCTGTGCAGGTTTCAATTCCTTCCCAGTGACAGTTTGAATGTTTTATGTTAAATATCCATCTCTATTTGCACTCTTTCATTCAGTGATGAGCAGTGCAGGGTGTATTTTGTCTTTTTGCCCTAAGCCAGCTCGCATGGTCTCCAACAACACTGAGCAGGATAACATGTACAGAACATGGACAGCTGACTTACTTAAAATGACAGCACCAATAATAATCAGGAGAAAAAAAGACAAAGCAGAAGAAAATGTGGCGGAATCTTAATAAGACCTCAATTATCACCCTCACAAGTGCCGCAGTATTAATTAGAAGCGTTAACACTGCGGCACATTCAGATGATGGCTGTCTTAATTTGAATTGCCACCGTGGAGCAAAGTTTGCTTTGAAGTTTGAACGTGCTTTTCACCATGAAGTCGCCCCGGACTGGTCCCCTGAGCACTACGCCTGGAAAAGGATTATAAAATCGGGTGGATCGGTGAACAATTGAAGGTGATGACACGGACGAACGGAGCAAGCGAGACAGACACAGCGGGGGAACAATGCCGTGAAAGCAGAGGACGATGTCGATAAAGTGAAATTGGAGATCAAGGCAGCAGCAGATGGAGGAGCACAGAATGTGACCTGCCAAGTTGCTTGTGGCACCACCAGCCCGGGCAGACAGATATGTACAGTCGGGAGATAAAAAGAGAAGGGAGTCTGGCTGTGACAGATGTGGAAAAGCTAGCGAGATGAGAAAAAGACAGAAAGAGAGAGAGGAAGTCAGACGGGCGTAAAGAGGAAATACGCAGGCGGTAAAAGGAGGAATTCAGTGGAATCAAACTACACATTTATATTTAGAAGGAGAGACAGTGGGATCGTGTAAGATTTAAGAGTGACAAGGAAAGTATGCACAAATTTGAAAAAGGGAAGCAGGAGAGCAAGGGAGAGGCCACAGCTTGCCTTCCTCTGATTCAGCTGTGGAACAATCGTTGCCTATCAGTCTGTCAGCACCTACGGGCGCAAAGGGAGTGCGAGGCCAGCAGTGACAGGGCCCTGGCATCAACAAGCTATTGTCTGTGCATGCTCGTGCACCATCTTATTAAAAAAGTTCTGATATAAGCAATAGCTCGAAACCAAGGTGCCCAAACGTCTCTACAAAATGAATTCTCACATACATTGAGGCTTTGTCACACTGATGATTACTGTATGGCAGCACACATACTTAATTCACATTCATTGCTATTGAGGATATACTGTACTACAAAAACTTAAAACACATGAGCACCGGATACACAAATATATTGCTTCCTGAAAGTGTACTGTTGTGGCTCTGTTTCATTCAGCAAAGAGGTGAATTGAAGGATTTGGATAAAAATTCGGGAATTCAAAATTCTGTGCCAACATGTGCACCGAAGTTGTATTTTGTCAACCTTCTTTGAACATATAAAAGGGACAAAATGTTGGGAAATACACCAGTTCTATACCACAGAAAAACATGAACAAGCATGAACATGAACATATTGTAAAACAAATGGGCTACTGCACTGACAGTCGGGATCAAAATGGAGGATTAACCTAGTTCCAAAAATAGTGGCAACCATTAGAACTCAATGGCTGTATATATCATTTATGATGACAGATCCCACCATGTATCGTGGTGTACCACAACACACAGAACCGATCATGTTTGACTTGGGAGGTTCCACTTTAGGTTAATACCTTTCAAGCAAGAACTTTTGGAACAGACTTATTTTTATTTTATTTTTTTTTTATTGGCTCTCCGTATATTTTTCATGTGTTTCTCATGAAGGGTCTATTGAGTCGAAATTATGTGAAATTGCTGGCAATGGTACCGCAACTGGAAAATGTGGGCTGGTTATTCTTGGTCCAAGTAATGACCGCTATGGAGGGGTCGGGAATGTTGTGGCAGGCAACACAACACAATAAATCCCCAAAGGACAATTAAATGGTACAATGACTGAAAAAAAGCTGTGATGACGAACCAGTCTACATGAAAACTGTCAACATAACTTAGAAATCGTAATAATAATGCACCGGTATTCCCACAATGATATGTCAATAATATGGACAAATACCAACAGTTTTGCTTACGCTGTGGTACCATTTAGTCTACCTCTACAATGGGAAATCATGACACACACACTACATTCACACTCTACCTTACGCAAGCTGTTGTTGACTTGACTTGACTTCCTACATGGCCAAAGATGAGGCGAAAGCTTTGTGGTGCTATGTGCTTGCACTCAGGAAGCATTGAGGATGTGCGGAGTTTCAATCACTCGCCAGATTGTAGCCAGGAGTAGAAATGTAGCTCGGGTCAGAGTCAAAGACATCGCAATCTGTCGATGTTGTCTTTGTAAACAGACAAAATAGGGCTTTATAAGTTGCTCATTTATGTCCCCTGTGGTTATTTCCATGCAATTAGTTCTGATTGTACCAATGTAAATACATAGATGGTTATACAAAGTATGCATTTCCATCATGTGTTCATCATAGTTCCAGTGATACCTGCGGTGTGTAAGAAACAAAACAAAAGAGTGGATTTTTTTTTTAAACCCCAGAGAGTATGAACAGCAATAAAACAAGGTACGGCTGCATGACAACACTCAAACCTTGCAAAGACATGACTCTCACATTTGAATAACACTCTAAGGTAGGTTATTCGTGCATAAGTGTTGTTATTGTGTTGCATTTTACAGCCATGCAGCACTGAAATAAATAAATAGTAAGCAATAGTAAGGTAACAAATGGCATTCATTCATTCATTCATTTTAAGTGCATTTAAACTTGATGATTCTAATGGTGCCCCCATTCCTGTACGAAACCAAAACATCAGAAACATCTCAGCATAGAACCAGTGCAATTCTACACCCTTGCAAACTAGACCTATACATACTGTACATATTGTTTGGAAAAAAAATTTCAGCTATTTCAGATCTAATTTGTGAAAGTGTACCTATTTACCTGTCTACACAGTCTGCCTATGTGGCCAGTCGTTATATAATGTTTCATCTCCAACATTTTTTATTTGTTTGAGGTGCACTCCTGGTGTATTCAATAAATCAGACACATTTCAGTAAGTGAAGTGATTGTACAGCAAGCAGAAATGAAGATGCAATCCTCAAAACTGGGCCTTCCATATCTTAATCAACAAATGAATTAATCCTCTTTCCAACTCATTTTGACTGGGAAACTCAAATCTTCAGGGTTTATTCTGACTTGAGCCCGCTGCATGAAAACATGTTTTTTCTATGACTTGTTAATACGGTACAGTTAGCCTGTTTGTCTGGTTTCGTGGAGCCACTCGGTTCATTTGTACGTAAAAATCCCTCCCAATGGCACCATGTTCAAAGGCAAGGTCAATGTGGTTCTGGTTAGGGAGGCAAAACATCCAGACAAGGAGGTAAGACGAAGGAGACCAGCTATGTAAATGTTCTCTTCTATCAGCATGTTGGCGTACACTTTCCCTGATGATGATGATTTAGACACAGAGAACTATAAACACTGTAAAATAAATACTTGCAAATGATAAAGGAGCACTTTTGGGCTTTATCAGTGCTGTATGAGTGGTGAGTGAGGAGACCTGGGCATGTGTATGTGTATGTATTTGAAAAGAACGTATGCGTGTGTCTGGAACGGCGCTGGAGAAGTAACAAACAACAGCGTCTTAACAGTCTTTTTATGATTTATATCCAATATGCATAAAAGCCAAGCATGTAATGCCCCTTCGGTCCGTCGGCACACATAAAGTCCTCCTCCACACCAGTAACCATCAACCATCTGCAATACCATTTTCACCTGTTTTTTTTTTAAAAGACTGCATATCCTGTTCAGGGTTGCTGCTCCATATTAGAGCTGATTTTGGGGTGAAGGGCATACGACACACTTAACTGGTAGCCAGTCAATCAAAAGGCCCATAAAAATAAAAGAAATAGATGACCACTGAGTGCAAACTGAGCTCACTTTAATGTATGAAAGTCAGGTGGACAAACTATTAAATCATCAGTGAATTATGTGTGAAGTTTCCAGATAAATTGAAACAATGACAAACACTTGCTGTAGCATATTAAAAATGGTCACATTTTCTTATTTTGTTTTGTATCAGTCAATAAAATCCATTGTTCATTCAAAAGAGACTAAAAATTCATGACCAAGCATTAGATTGATGCATTTGTCAGGAAAAACCCATGAGTGCAGTGCTAATTTTGCACAAATTGATCAAATCAGAAGCAAAGTCAACAGCAACTGTATGACACCTTGCTGTTAAAATGAGAACAAACACTGTAGAAAAAAAAAGATTGCATTATATCTCTAATAAGTCAGTTTAAAAATTGATATATCAATATGATGTTGTAAGGATTAAAAGGAAGACTTTTGTTTTTATATAGGTTTGTAAAAACAGTTTCAAAAAGCACAGTATTAAGAAGTCAAGCAACTGCATTGTGCTGCCTTTTTGGCCATTCCAGACACATATTCTCCTCTATCTGATTGAAACAAGAAGGGTAGGATGTGCATGCAAGAGCAACAGTGGTTTTCACGGTCACAAACCACAGAACAGGACCCTGTTGGGAAGAGGACAAAGTCGAGGCTCCCAAACAGGATCACCCAAGCAATGATGTTTTTCGCAGACATTCCTACTGTGACCACCCGCAGGTTTAAATCAAACTCCTCCATTTTGGGCAAAAGAGTGTTGTTTTAGAAAGAACTTGAACTTTGAAAGTCATGGGTCAAAGTGAGCAAGCTGTAGTTTTCATTGACGCATTCCTCTAAATTGGGGATACATGGTGGGGAGACAAGGACCATTGGTGGGTTTACATCCAAGGGAAGGCTTCTCCAGAGGAATACAGTTAAAAACCACATAAGCGTCGCTCGTCCATCTTGTGGACAACCATTGACTGCTTAGTGTTGGTCATAATTGCAGATAGCAGCAATCACTCTTAGCTAGGAGCCTGAGGAAGATGATCTGTCGTCGTTGCGGCAATGGGAAAATTGCCGTGTGTATCAGGTTTCTGTTTGTCAAGATGTCTCGTGAGCTAAACAGCAGATATAGGAAACATATCATCATTCAATCTGATTTATCGCTGCTCTAAAACTGTGCAACATTGCTCTGCCAAACATAAGGCTGTAGTGTATTCAAAAAAGAAGTGGTCGGGTGAATTATCCCATTGATTTAAAAAAAAAACTTCAATATTAATTTTGTAATTCATGATAAATCTTTCATTGGTCTGTAGGTCAGCTATAGTTTTTGATGGAAGTGGAAACTGGCTAATAGAGATGCAGAACTATTTAATAGGAATGTAAACTTCTATAAAAGGTATACAGGCGCTGTGATGTAGTTGAAATCAGAAGTGCTAATAGTGAGCAAAATACATACGGTGGTGATAAAAAGTCTACACTTCCCACTGAAAGATGGAGATAAAGGTAGCTATTGTGATGTACAAAAAAAAAACAAGACCAAGAAAAAAATCATTGTTATTGAGACCTGTAATCCGTAGAACTCAAGTAAAACGGGAAAAAAATAGTAAATAGTAAAAATAAACAACTAACATGATTAAATGCCTGCACAAGTGTGCACACCTTCTAACTACTGGGCACATGGCTGTCTTCAAAATTAATTCAATAAAACCTAAAACGGAGTTAACACACACAAAGTGCTTTTTACTCACCCCAACTGAAGTTCAGCTGTTCTAATTGGGTTTTACTTGGTATAGTATTTTGAAGAGGCCTTTTATGGCAGAAGCTATGGTCCGCAGAGATTTTCAAACAGCATTAGCAGGATCTCAATGTTAGAAGTCACGGGGAAAGGTAGAAAAAAATCCAAAGCATTAAATATAGAATCATCATCAAATGGGGAAAATATGGTACAAATGGTCACGCTGCCAACTGGCCCGTAGCAACAATGGAAATTTTTGGCAAGTACTGGTACATGTGACAATAATCTCTCATCTTCTTCATTTGTCTCGGCAATGGGGTGTTGTGGTGTGATGATACCAAGTTTGAACATTTTGCCCTAATTCCAAAAGGTATGTTTGGCGCAAAACAAAAAAAATACCATATTGTACAATGAACCAGGATGGCATGAGAATCATTCGTTGGGGGGGTGGTTTTCTTCAGTTGGGACTAGCTGGAAATGGCTCTATATTAGCACCAAAAAAAAAACAACAACAAAACGTTGAAGCTCCCGCTAGAAAGCAAATCAAAATTCAGAAAAAGCCCCTGAGAACAGCTAAACTTAATTTGGGGTTCATCACAACCACTTTAAATGGTAGCAATTGTGCACTGTCTCCCATTTAATATGAGTTTCAAGTTTAATTCTGAACACCGCCATATCCCCAGTTGGGACTGTGCATTTGTCCAACCTCTAAATGTATTGTAACTTCGGGAGGCACAGTGGTGTGACTTGTTTGAGTGTTAGCCTCACAGTTCTGAGGATAGGGGTTCAAATCCCACGCAGGCCTGTGTGGAGTTTGCATGTTCACCCCGTGCTGGTGGGTTTTCTTCAGGCAGTCTGGTTTCCTCCCACATCCCCAAAAAAATGCATAAATTGGGGACTCTAAATTGCCCTTAGACCCTTGGTTATTTCTATGTGCGCTGTAATTGGCTGGCAACCAGTTGAGAATAATGTGAGCGGCGGATATATATATATATATATATATATATATATATATATATATATATATATATATATATACACACACACATACATACGTTTTTTTAAATGAGTTTTACTAGTTTTAGGTCACATTATTGGTGGAAAATAGTAAACAATTTGTTTACTATATTTTGGGCTCTTTTTTTAAAATATCACAAAAGAAGAGGAGTGTGGCCTTTTTACATCCACTGTAATTTAATCTAAGCACTATATTCCTGTACACACACACACACACCAAGTTAACCAGAGTCTAGAGGGACTAATCCAAACAGCAGGACCTCTCACTTGGCTTCCTCAAGTGATGCTGGTGTTAGTGGTCTGCCGCCCCGAGGGCGCCAACCAATCATTCTGCCTTCGCCCCGAGGGCAGATGTTCCTCTTCACCATTCCCAGGCTTCAGCTACCCTCAGCTGCATTATTTATGAGCAATTCTAGCCAGTACAGCTCTCTAACAGGCTATACACTACTGGACCATATTGCTCTAGCTGCAGCTGGGAGAAGTTAGATTGGCCCAGAAGAATTATGGACAGTAAGTATGTAAGGTGATATGAATGTACAGTACAGAATGTACTGTAGGTATTGGCAGTGTTGGGTAGTAAGACGCTACATTTAGTTCTTCACATTTTGTCAAGTAATATTTTGGATAATTTGTACCTGTCAGAACAATTTTAACGCACCATGCTTTTTACTTTTACTTGAGTATTTATCTCAAGAGTAAGGACTTTTACTTCGTTAGTGATCAACATGCAGCTCGCTCATTTTATTTCGTTATTATTGTGTGTCTATTTTTTTTACTTCATCTTCAACCATATATTTACAAATAGTGAATTATGATCAACATGAGTAATGAGTTTACAGACTCAAAAAAACAACACGTTTGTGATCCAGATGTTGATTATGATGATGTAGTCATGGGTCTGCCAAGATGTGGATAATACAGCCCATATGTAACTTGAAAAAAAAAACTTGCAGTAAGTTTTAGATGTTTCTATTGTTGTTTTGGCAATGCGTATGGCAACATTAGCCCCATTTCATGGTTATAAGTAATGGTAAAACGTGCAGCTATTGGGGTATGTGCCACGTTACTTATTATCTCGCTTTCTCTGACTTTCTAGCACGAGCACACACACACACACACACACGCGCACACAAACAATTAATCAGTCGTCAGTAAACAGCTTTTTCATCCAGTCATTTAAGTGAATAAAGTTAATAGTGTTTCTGTAGGAATCAGAAAATTTGAAATAGTGGCATGTGTGTGGACTCCCAAAAATGTGAATTCAGGTTTATGGACCAATTTTTTTTTCTTTTAAATCAAAACTTACGAACCAGTAACAATGAACTTGATTTTTTTTTTTTTTTTTTTTTTTGTGAGTACTTTCTTACTCATTTGTAGGACTACTTGTCACTTGAATCATATTATTCTAAATTAACAGTACTCTTACTTGATTACAATATGTGGCCACTCTGCCAACCTGTGGGTATGGGCCAACAGAAGAGACAGTCTGAATCAGAATGCATGAGTGCCTTTTTGGCCACAGTGTGATTCCCATCGTGTAGTTTGAAAGCATAGTTTGAACCAGAGATGAAATATGCTGATATATAACCTGTCTCCACAACCCAGAAGAGTTGGAAAAAATCCATCCTCGGGTTGAACCAGAGGGAATGCTTCTGAGCGAAATTTCAAATAAACAACGTATCCTTCATTGGTCTCTGTGAAAGGAGTCAATAGATGCGTATTGTGCATGGTACAGTACTGGTCTGGGAAAGAGAATGTCAAAATATTACAAGTAATGGGCTTGTCTGAGAGACAGCAACCTCCAAGGTAAAGAGACGGCAACCTCCAAAACCTTCAACTGGCATGGATACTATAAACCTTCCTCTCTAAAAGCCCCATAAATCAAGGGGCGTCAACTCTACTTTTCAAATAAATTCTAACCTCCGGAGTTACTAAGAGGATTCTGGGAGTACACGTTTAAATTCTGGCAAAGGTTTATAATTTAGTGGTGCCCTGAGTTTGAGGTTGAAATTGCACTAAGAAGTCATACAGTTATTGTGTTGTGCAAAATAACACGCAAAGAACTGTCCATTGAAGTTTACTCAATGTTTTCTCGAACAGGGTGTATACAATGTTTTTCTTTAGCTGACCATTTTGTTAAGTGACTACTTAAAGTTGTTAAAATGATTATGTAGAGTAGACACTTAAAAATCGATGATTACGCAAATTGTATAATGATAGATAAGATTATCATGAGTCATCATGGATGCTCCAAGATTTATTCACTTATTTTTATTTAGTCTTACTTTTCATTCATTCATACAGCTCTCATCGGGGAAGGTTGCAGCTGCAAGAAAAGGTAATGTC
Organism: Syngnathoides biaculeatus; assembly: GCF_019802595.1. Lineage (NCBI taxonomy): Eukaryota > Metazoa > Chordata > Actinopteri > Syngnathiformes > Syngnathidae > Syngnathoides > Syngnathoides biaculeatus. Next base: position 19,677,916 of record NC_084646.1, read on the forward strand.
GGACTTAGCTTCTCCATGTGGCGGCCAGACAGTTCTGTCTCTTCAGTGTGGATGCCAATAAACTGACTTAACGCTTTCCAATTGTGAACGGTGCATCTGCCAAAGTCAAATGTTGCATGCATGCAGTACATGCCACAATGAGCACAGAAAATGAGTTAAACAGATCTTTGTCTAAGTGTATCCGCAACCTCCAAGTGGGGTGAATGGGTGTGGAGGTTGATGTTCGAACCAACACGAGATTCCCGTTTGGAGTCATCGCATTTACTTTAGCAAATGTGAGTGCGGTAATGTTCCTTTCCAAACAATAATTAACTTTTTTTGCACTGAAAAGTGTTATCTTTTAAAGCAAACAACAATAAAGTGTGCTTCTTTTGCCAAACCAGACCTTGGCTATAACATGTTATGTTAACACATCATAAAACATTGTAATTTCTTGGTGCTTTGAGAATGAGGCATAGCTTTTTTTTTTCTGTCTACAACCATATGCAGGTCAGCATAGACCTGCCAAAATCCCATCCATCACAGACACGGTATTTCTCCATCACCTGTCCATTTGACAGATCAGTGGGGACCTTTTGGCCTAAGTCCTTGAGGTGCGCAATCTCAGTGTGATGTGCATTAGTATTATTTCAGGCTCTGCTTGAATGGTCTGTTGTAGGGAATGTCGAAACTTTAGAGCCCTTCGGTAGACCACCATTGAAACGGGGTCAGAGAAGGCCCCCAGTGGAAAAAATACATATATATTTTGTGAGTTTATGGCTAAACGATCATAATGTTTTGAACATGTCTGTACCTACAACACTGTGTGGGAAAATCCAGTTCATCCAGTAAAGTAAAAAATTCCTGAGGTCATACAACTCGGAAAATGTCCAACACTTTTACAAAACTTGTCCCTTGAGAAATAACAGCAACAACAAGGGGAGGTAAGACAAAGTCAACTGGCATCCACCATTACCATTCATGTTATTGCTTGCTTGTTATTTTTGGGAGGGAGGGTTTTCGTGTTTTGTTTTTTACTTTTTATTTTTGCAATCTGCAAAAGCAACTTTTTTTGACGACCAAATATATATTTAAGTATTTTTCACTGGTCAATCTCAAGCCAATAAAGACCACATTGAAAGCTGCATAACCCACAAAGAAACATCATCAAACATAGACTGCAGTCAAGGGCTGGCAAAACATGTACGGGGATAAAATTCTGGCTCTTTACACAAGATATTTCTGAATTAAAACCTGATAAAAAAAAAACTATTTTGGTGCTGCTCTACACAATCTCTGTGTTTTTGTGAGTAAAAATGAAAAGTATTAAAAGTGTTAGGGGGGAGAAGTGTTTCTTCTTTCTGAAGTGTCAGATGGAGAGCAGATGCAAAGCATTCAAGAACAGCAGGACAGGGAGAATGTTGCAAGTGTGACAATGAGCCTTGTGTTTCATCAACAAACTTTAATCTTACTGTGACCACTATAAATGGGGGTTGGGGGGGAGGGTCAACCAACAGTGTTAAAAATACACTTTTGAATAAGATCGTAGGAATAAACAGTACAGTCATTAGCAGAATATTATGCAAATGGTAGTGCCTTCAGGCATTTTTCCAGGTTCTGGTAGCAGTAGACAGTAAAGTCAAAGAACCAGTTTTGTTTGGTTTTGTATTTTTACCACCCGGTTGTTCTTTCACTGAACTCCAGACTTCAGATAACCAGTAATTGTTTAAAAAAAAAAAAAGTTCATCTATGTGTCAAAAATTACCATAACATTCTACACTGAAAATGACATGCTTCTCCAAACAATATTCAGCCCCTGAAAATTGAGTGACTCAGCAAGATGTGGCTGCAGTGTAATCTTAAAGCACTCGCAACCTTTTAAGTCACATCTTGATTGTTTTGATCCAAATCTAATATAGTGGCGTGAAAGGAAAAATCTAATTAATCACAAATTCAAGTACTTCAAGAACTAAATGTATAAAACTTCATGGCTACATGGGTGAGGTATTGCATCTGGGTAGCAAGCTGACATTTACATACTTCAGTTAGCACCAGGCAAGCTTGTCCAAAGCTTCCGGCCTTTCAGAGTCTTGATTCTGCTCGTGGGAGTCTGGAAAATGGAACCAACAGTGCCTTTCTTGAGACGTTACAGGGTCGCTCCCATTCTCTCGCCCACCCACCATTTCACTAACCAAACCATGTCCACCCAACACACACCTCCTACCTCAACCTCCTCCAAATCTTTAAAAAAAAAATACTCTTTTTGAAAAATGCTTTGCTTTTGATTGTAATACCGCTGGAAACTCCCCCATATGACAAGAAATGCTAACAAACCTTGACACCAATTTGTCAACTGAAGAATAACGTTAGAAATTGTTTTTTATTGAGTGAGCAACAATGTTGGCAGCCTTACTGGTGAGATTTATGAAGGGAAAGGAGAAATGAGATGGACAGAAAGCTTTCAGGGGGTGGCTTGAGTTCCAACTTCTTTATCTATGGGGTGTTTCCTACCTGGTTATCACTGAGTCCATCAGTTTTAGCGAGATTAGGTTGCTCATTACAGTTTCATGGTTTCATCACCTTTTCCGCAAGATATTTAAAATAAACACACACCGAAAAAAAATCCTCTCACTTTTTGCATTTGTTTTAGTTTTCTTGGTCAGTACTGCATGCAAAGTAAGAGTTTGTAGCCAAACTGTTTAATTCATGAAAGATATACTCAATTAAAGTTAATGAACTCTAAATGTCTTAATTAATTATTGATTAATATCAGTGCCTATAAGTTGGTCTGCAGAAATCTTGCACAGCATCGTCGGGATCTCTTTGTTCAAACATATCAGTCAGGAGAAGGATACAATCAACGTTTCCAAGATCATAGAACAAAGTGAAGATAATCAAGTCAAGAAAATATGGCACAAGATTGATAAAAAGGCAAGAAATCCCAGGCAGGAGGCAATCAAATTTCCGACAAAATAAATTATTGTTCGATACATGTGACAACAATCTTCAATCTTCCTCATATGTCTGGGCAACTGGGTTCGGTTGTAAGGCCTTGAGTTTGAAAGACAAAAAGAACACACTTGAAAGGTCTCAAAATCTTGTGAGAAAATGCAATATGGTCTGATGAAACCAAGGTTGAACCTTTTGTCCATAATTTCAAAAGGTTTGTTTTGCGCAAAGGTAGCACTACTCTCTACCAAAATGATACCGTACCAAAACTGAAGCAAAAAGGTTGCAGCATCATGCTTCGGTGCTGTTTTTATTCAGCTGGAACTCGGGCTTTGATCAAGGACAAGGGATCATCAGCAATTCCAAATATCAGTTGGTGAAAGCGCAAAACTTTCAGGCTTCTGTGAGAAAGCAAAAAAGATGATAAGAAAAAGCTTGGAAAGAGAAATGTGTTTATCAGAGGCACTTTTAATAGTGGGAGTTGGGTGCTGACTCCCATTTAACCTAAGTTTGAATGTGAATGGTTATTTCTGAACAAAGCCACTTTCTCGGTTTGTAAGAATTTGTGCAGTCTGTCACGTCCCATCGGAACGAGAGGTAGGACCCAAATGCAGGAAGGGGTTGGTCGGAGAACGGACGAAGGTCGGTACACACAGGTTCAATCAGGAATACGAGAGTGCTGAGGCAGGGGTGGGCGGAAGGGGTTCTGGAGGAGGGCACGCCCCCCCCGAACCCCAGACTGGTGGCCATCCAGGCCACCAAACACGAGGCGTCCGGGTGGACAGGTCAGGAGGACGACCCGGACGCCAAGCACCAGGGTCCCCACGGGGCGATTCGGGCGGACGACCTCTGTGAGGAGCCAAACAGTGAGGCAGGAACCAGAACGAGGCAGGCCACTGCTCCAGACGAGAATCTCCCACGCCGTCGTTGCAAGACGACCAGGGATTGGCCAGGTCCTGAAGCGGCTGGGTGAACTCAGGAGTGAAGAAGATGATGGAGAGCAGGACCAGAGCCATGACAGCCACCCCGAAGTCTCTCCAGCTCCAGGGTGGCTCCACAGAACTCCCCAGCTCCTGCTGGACAGGGACGTGAGAAGGCGGCGGCGCCAGTACCGCCTCCTCCTGGACAGCAACTTGAGAAGGCGGCACCAGTACCGCCCCCTCCTGGACAGCAACTTGAGAAGGCGGCGCCAGTACCGCCCCCTCATGGACAGCAACTTGAGAAGGCAACCCAGTCGCCGCCCCCTCCTGGACAGCAACGTGAGAAGGCGGCGCCAGTACCGCCCCCTCCTGGACAGCAACGTGAGAAGACAGCGACCCCGTCGCCGCCTCCTCCTGGACAGGAACGTGAGAAGGCGGCGCCAGTACCGCCCCCTCCTGGACAGGAACGTGAGAAGGCGGCGCCAGTACCGCCCCCTCCTGGACAGCAACTTGAGAAGGCGGCGCCAGTACCGCCCCCTCCTGGACAGCAACGTGAGAAGGCGGCGCCAGTACCGCCCCCTCCTGGACAGCAACGTGAGAAGGCGGCGCCAGTACACCCTCCTCCTGGACAGGAACGAGAGAAGGCGGCGCCAGTACCGCCCCCTCCTGGACAGCAACGTGAGAAGGCGGCGCCAGTACCCCCGCCCCCTCCTGGACAGCAACTTGAGAAGGCGGCGCCAGTACCACCGCCCCCTCCTGGACAGCAACGTGAGAAGGCGGCGCCAGTACCGCCCCCTCCTGGACAGCAACGTGAGAAGGCGGCACCAGTACCGCCCCCTCCTGGACAGCAACGTGAGAAGGCGGCGGCGCCATCACCGCCCCCTCCTGGACAGCTACGTGAGAAGGCGGCGGGGCCATCACCGCCCCCTCCTGGACAGCAACGTGAGAAGGCGGCGCCAGTACCGCCCCCTCCTGGACAGCAACGTGAGAAGGCGGCGCCAGTACCGCCCCCTCCTGGACAGCAACGTGAGAAGGCGGCGCCAGTACCGCCTCCTCCTGGACAGCAACGAGAGAAGGCAGCGACCCCGTCGCTGCCGCCTCCTGGACAGGAACGAGAGAAGGCGCGCCAGTACCGCCCCCTCCTGGACAGCAACTTGAGAAGGCGGCGCCAGTACCGCCCCCTCCTGGACAGCAACTTGAGAAGGCGGCGCCAGTACGCCCCCTCCTGGACAGCAACTTGAGAAGGCGGCGCCAGTACCGCCCCCTCCTGGACAGCAACTTGAGAAGGCAGCGACCCCGTCGCCGCCGCCTCCTGCACAGGAACGTGAGAAGGCGGCAGCAGCATCACCAACTCCACCTCCTCCTGGACGGGAGCGTGAGGCGGCTGGGGAACTGTCGCCACCTCCTGGACAGGAACGTGAGGGCGTGCCCGTCGCCGACAGAGCAGAAACGGGGAGCGACCGCGGGCCGGTCGCCGACAGAGCAGGAGTGTGGAGCGTCCGCGGGCCAGTCGCCACTGCCACTCCAGAGCACAGACGAGAAGCGGCTGTGGAGACGTCGCCACCTCCTGGACAGCAACGTGAGGCGGCGTCGGGTCGGTCCCCACTGCCACGTGAGCTTGCACTGCATCCGTTGAAACGGCAACGTGGGCGTGGCGCGGTGGCGAATCCGTTTCCAGGGCAACGTGAACCTGAGTAGGCGGAGAGTCAGTCGAAACTGACACGTGGGCGTGTCTCGGGAGCGGGTCAGTTCCGACTGCCGCGTGAGCTCTGCTCGGAACCGCCAACACTGCGACGTGCACTTGAGGTGGCGAGTCTGTTCCCACTGTGGCGTGCACTTGACAAGGGGACGGGTCGGTTTCCACGGCAACGTGAACCTGAGTCAGCAACAAGTCCGTCGCCGTTGCGACGTCAGCGTCGCTCGGCTGGATCGCCAATCCTTGCCGGACCTGGGCCGTGAGAGCCGCCAATTCCGTGCTCTGCCGCTCAATCTCCGCCCGCAGTTCGCGGCGGAACGCCTCGTGATTTGGCGGCACCTCCTCCCTCTGGGCTGGAAGCCTCGCCATTGCCGGGGAGGAGTGGGAGGACTGTGTCTTCGTTGCCGCGCAGCGAGAGACACCAGGGAGCGCCCGGCCGGGGCGTCTCCTCTGGCCGCCCCGCGGAGGTCCCGGGTAGATGGCCAATCGGGTTCCCTCGTACCGATTGGTGTACTTGGATCTACCGGGTGAAGACGCTCGGGTGCTGGAAACGCGGGAAGGCGGGGCAAACTGGCTGGGATCAAAAGCCGGGCAAAAAGACTCAAAATCAAAGTCGTTGGAGTCGTACTCAGGCAGCCGGTCAAACAAATCGTGGTCCTCCTCATATTCCAAAAAGTCAGAGTCCAGAAGAATATGAGGAGCCGGACGGGTCGTGTTCGGGACGTATTCATACCTCGCTGGCAGAGCGTAAGACACGGAAGTGGAGGACGTCAGGGAGCCTACCCGGATTGGACAGGCTTGGTCCTCCGGCAGACGGTCTACCTTGCGTTGGTCCCGGCGACGCCGGGTCTTTCCTGCTGGGTCCTGTGATGGCCAGTTCGTTCTGTCACGTCCCATCGGAACGAGAGGTAGGACCCAAATGCAGGAAGGGGTTGGTCGGAGAACGGACGAAGGTCGGTACACACAGGTTCAATCAGGAATACGAGAGTGCTGGAACGGGACATAAAGCTCAACGAACTGGCGGAGGACCAGTCGTGACCGGGTCCTTCATATACGGGGGATGATCAGGCCGCATGAGGCACAGGTGTGTGTGCCTCGCAATCAGCGCAGCCGCACAGCTCGTGCTGAAGCGGCAGGATCATGACACAGTCACATTATCTCAGTTGTTTACTTTTACTTCCCCTCTCTATAATAGTTCAAATGTTTTTCCCAATTGTGTTATACAGGTTATGGGTCAGATAAACAATGGAAAAAGTTTTGAAATGGTTCATCTTGGTTGAAATTATTCATCGTCTGTTATTTATTTATTTTTTTTAATAAAAACTTTTCAACACGGGCGTGTAGACTTTATATCCACTGTAACATGAACACAACTTCCCATTGGTCTGCCAAACCATCACTAACAGCACTATGAACCATAGGAGGACAGATCAATTTATAGAAAAATTCAAGCATAATTGGAAAGTGAGAAAAAGCCATTTCATGCTCATTTAATTCTTAAAATAATTAAACCGGAATGCCAATGAGAAGCATTCAAGTCAATGAAAGGCAACTAAGTTAGAGCCATTGATCTCTCTCATACATGCAAACACATATTGTATATGTACTATACACACTTGATAATCACAGAAAAGTTAATAATGGGCTGTCAAGCATACAAGCTCATGATATTCTCTTACCCACCAAATGCTAACGGCAAGAAGAATGATAGAATTAAACAATTAGCATTTCACAATTAGAATAAATTGCTGCACGCTGAAGGGGAACATGAAATTAAATCACCCCCCCCACACACACACACACACACAAGAAAAAGGCCTCAAATACAAGGGAAAATAGATTTACGGCATTTTGAATTAAAGCAACACAGCACAACATACATCACAGCACACGGGCAAAGCAATTAACATTTTTTAGACTTCACAAATATAAACACAGAACATGGCAGTACGACAGATTATCTTGTAGTCCTCTTTAACAACTGTACTTCATATACTGTATACTGTATTGACAAATTAATCACAGTGGGTGACTTGATGTTTGCTGGGAGCACAGCAAACAACACTTAAAATGCAGAGCAGTTTGGAAGCAATAGTGCGCAAGAATCATCTGGGGTATTTGAAATCTAACAAGTCAAAAATATGAATGATGGGAGTTGGGAGAAATAGGCTCTCTTCTCGCTGGCAGGAAGTCAATAAGCAACTCTCTCAACATCTTTTGATATTTTCTTATCGGTCATAATGCTGGTCATAGGGATGTTTCTAGATCTCAGCTATTTTTGTCATAATTGGAAGCAGATTGGAAAAGGAAGTGAACATCAAACTTGTAAACCAGGGTCATTCCCAAAGTTATTAGTTTAAAATAAACCAATGGAAGGGCTCAAGGTTTAATGACTTTGTCATTCACGCCAGCGTCTGTCGCGGCAAACGCAGACCCACAAGCTAGTGTTGGCTGCTACGGATCGCCACTTGTTCTGGCTCGCGGCGGCCAACACCGGGAAACCCTGAGAGTCGGCTCTCCAGCTGTCGCCACCGCCCCTTCTCCTCCGCTGAATTGTTGTACCAGTATCACTATTCAGTGGTGTACAAGTGAGTTGAAAGTCATGGGTGAATGAACATCACACGGCAAGGGAATAACAATTGTAAATCCCATTAAAACGTATACCCCCGCAATACCATTCCACTAGTCCCAAAAGTGGAATATTAAAAAATGTGAACTCCCTATCACTGCAAAAATAAATCATCTTACATGCTTCCCTCTCTTCAAATATATTATCTACATTTCAAATATATCAAAGAGGCTGCTCAGAAAAATACAATTTTACAATATTTTTAAAAGGAGGAAAACAAACTATATCGGACTCCCATGATGATTTTATTTAATGTTACTCAGCAGTTTCTAAACCTGCGTTGTCATTTAGGATTTTCCCACTTTTTGATTTGACCTGAATTTTTGGACTCAAGTAGATCAGTCTGTTAGTAGCCAGTAATTTTACTTATTTTTTTTAGTTTGAATAGCAGCAATTTCTAATAACCTTTAAAAAAGTAAAGTAGTGAATAATGTAGTCGTGAAGGCAAGACAAGTGCACTCAACCAAACAGGCCGAGTTCAAGTTTGCCACAGGCAGGCAAAAAAATTTGAAACATAAAAAGTTCCCATCGAGCCTGGGCATTGGAATTATGGGGGATTGGTTATGTTTTGGTTCTTATCTTTTTGTGACAAGTATCTTAAAGTATAAAAAAAACGAAGTGGATCTCAAAACTAAAGCTCAGCACAGCTTTTCGCCTAATGTACAAACTTTCTACTTAACTTTGAAAGGCAAGTATTGTACGAAAAATGAAGCACGAAAAAACGTACAAGAAAATGTTTCTTCTCCTGTATTACAATAAATCAGTGGTTAACCTTGCAAGCTCCTTTAAACCTCAATAGAGCATAAAGTACAGTATAGGTCATTGATTATGCTCCCAGGTGGAGTATAAATAAACCATTACCACCAGAAAACTGCAAAAACCAAAGCTCCTTGAACAAACTGGTGAGTATGAGACAGACTATCAATCAACAGCAATGAAAGACTGACTGTGGCATACTGCAGAGCTCACAGGGAGCGTACAGCAATGGGGTAAACAAAAACTGTGTTAGCACCCATGTTCTGAGCTGGTTTATTGTCAAATGGTGACAAATCTGTGCAAGTCATTCACAACTTTTGGTGTTTCAAAAAACACCAGCTCTCCGGGTACTATGAATGTGCGTATTGATGTATTTCCACCCATCACCCACTCCTCTGCATTTAACCTGTTACAGGAGTCAACTGAGCAAATACACACTGGTTTAATGCACAACTTTTGTAGTTCTAGCTTTTTGGTGTCTTGCTAAAGGAATAACAGATGTTGCTGTGCATTGAATTGGTTGAAGGATGGTTCATGACTGAGTTATTTGTTTGTACAGTGGTGCAGCAGACAAATACATATTATTGGAGTCTGGAGGGTTGAAAGAGTACACTCAAAAACATACAAGTATAAGGAGAGCATGTAAACAGATAGAAGAAAGGCGTGAATTAAGATTCTTGTGACTCATCTGAGTTAACTACGGGGCTTCGATGCGCAAATATGTCTAACATTTTTATTTCCCCTCCCCAGAAACATTACGCCTCTACCATATGGCATTACATCATTTTGTTGACACGGTTTACTTATAAATCTCAGCAATGGACTTCTTGTAGTAGCTGAAATAAATTTGTATAATTTCATTCAAGTCAGAAATCCGTATTCCTTCAACCAACCAGATGTGACCATACAAATAGATCCATAAAACATTTACATGTCAACGGACACGCACAACTTCTCCACAAAAACACATGCTCATTACACATGTAAAAGATAAACCAAGATAACATTTCTTTTTCCCAGAGGGAAGATTTAGCACACTTACGTAAATGTACAAACATCTTTAAACATACTCATATATTTAAGTGGTTCTCATGAGTGTTTGCCTGCTTCTGATCCCACAGGCAAACTGACGCCTCTGTGTCTTTTTCTCATCTAAGTTCTTCAGCCTCTGATTCATGAGCTTAAGCGAGCATGCAGCCAAAAGAACGCCTTTGACCTCTTTCCCCACAGGTTTATCCTCCTCCGTCCAGCTCGGTCAAAAAAAAAATAATTTGCAGGGCCCCTCATGTTAAAGCGTGATAGTAGCTTTTTTTTTTTCCCTATCTTTCTTTCTGTAGGACTCACCATCCATGAACTGTAAATCAGATGTATGGACGTTTGCTTAATTCAACAACAAACGAGCAATGATCACTAAATTATGTGGAGGGAGTGGCAAAGGAAACCATATTCAGTATTTTCTGGGAAATATATAACTTTTTTTTGTTTGTTTTAGTTATTCTTAAAGACATTTTTCTCGTCTTGTTTGGCATTCCTGTCACCTGCTGGACAAAATGGGAATTCTGTACAGGAGTATCGACCACTTTTCACAAATTGCACCAATATGACAAATTCAGCATGGTGTGGTGTTTTTTTGTTTGTTTGTTTTGGGGGGTGTTTTTTGTATTTACAGCAGAAGAATCTTCCAAAGAAACTGTCTGATTCATTTATGGGTGCATGGGCTGAAACGCCACTCACAAAGTTTGTAAAAACACAGCAAGACCAAGACCAAGACAAACTGATGAATGTAAAGTGTAGTGACCAATGTTACATCTGGAAGTGAAAGGAGAAGGTTTGTAGACCTGAGAACACCCTACCAACTGTGAAGCATGGAGGTGGCAGCATCATGTTGCAGCAGGAACTGGAGCATTTCTTAAAATAGATGGCATCATTAAAAAAGAACATACATGGAGATATTAAGGCAACATCTCAATATATGAGCCAGGAAGCTGAACTCGGATGCAAATGTGTCTTCCAAAATGGACAGTGACCATAGTGCCAAAATGGAGGAAAAGTGGTTTGAGATGAAGAAAGTCAATGTCTTGGAGTGCCCATCACAAAGCCCTGATATGAATCCCATAGAAAATTTCTGGGCAGATCTGAAAAAGCGTGTGCAAGAAAGGCAACCAGAAAACCCGACTCAGTTACACCAGTTCTATCAGGAGGAATGGGCCAGGATTCCAGCAGGTGACTGTAAGAAGAACCTTGTGGAAGTTTACCCAAAACGTTTGACCCAAGTAATGGTGTTCAAAGGAAATGCTACTAGATACTAGGTAAATGGAAGTCAACTTTTTAGCTCAAATAAATTATAATGAATATTATAAATACAACTTGTAAATTATCTCTTATTATTGTGGCATTTAACAAAATTAAATGATTTGAGTGCAAACGGTGGTTTGTTTGTACGTGCCATGTGATTGGCTGACGACCAATTCAATGTGTACCCTGCCTCTCGCCCAAAAGAGGGTTAGGATAGGCAACAACATGGCCGGAACACTCGTGAGAATAAGCAATACAGAAAATTTATCGATCGATTTATATTAAGATGTATATTTAACATTTAAATATATATTTAACTTAAATTTGAGATTTAGGAGAAACATTTATTATCTGAATTGAACTATTAATTGAGTGAATATTGTTCTGAATGTGCACAGAAAGTGACTTAAAAATGCACGCATTTTATTTGAAGCTCAAGGTGACAAAATGTTACTGTTGTTTTGGCTGTGACAAACGGCACCCCATAAAACTCAAAATAACCAACTGGTCATAAAGCTTTGAACAGACGGTATTGTGGTGCTGCTGAGACAAGGTTGACCGATCTGGATACAGTTTGCGGGAGAATCTCATAAGCATGCAGTATTTTGTGGAGTTGGCCTGAAAGAATCCAAACGAGGCCAATGACGTAATGCACTGGGATTTTGGCCTATGAGGTTAGGCGTTATAAGAAGTTGGATAGTCACGCCAACACCCTCAATCCCTTCCAGTGATTCAACAAAGGAGATATCAGCATCGCCCACCCACTCACCTTTTTCCACTCATCCTTTCCCCATTTGTGATGGGCTTTTTTTTTCTTATCCAGTGACGTTCACTCCTGATCCAGTCACCACATGTGTGTGCACAATTACACGTATATATAAACACCTTAGCACTCTTATCAGAAACACATGTCTTCTCATTCCTTAGCTCTCAAAGAGCTACACAAATATTATGGTGACTACTTTGTTGTGCAGGAAGAGTCATGAGCAACAATGGCCACATTTAAACAAGCATCTTAATTCAGTTTTTTAATCTTGCCAATAGCAAGCAAACAAACGCCAACCCCATGTCACCCCAATTTCTCCCCTCAGAGAGAAAGCTGATTTGGCAGAATTGTTGGAAATGTCATACTGGCGTCTGTTTTATCTAAAAAGCGCGGGCCTGTGAGAGAAACACAAGATTACTGTTGGGGGAAAAAAACTCCTTGTTGTCTTAACTTCTGCCGCCACACTGCACAATGTTATATGACTTCTTGATTTAGTAAAACAACTTTAGCAGAGTTCCCCTTAATTCCTAGACTTTGGTTTTAACAATTTGCCCTAGAGGAGATTACAAACTCTTTAGCACGGATTTAAAAATGGGATTCTCTTTTGTCCTCGTCCCTGAGCAACTTCTGGGTTTCTGTCCGTATAGTGTCAATTTGCAAAACAAAACATGTGAAAAACAACAAAACATGTTTTATCACAGCGTGGGTAGATTAACAGCAAAACATTTAATGTCCTTGTTTTTACATAAGGCAATGGCTGTGCAAACATACTGCAGATCTATGCTCTTCTGCTAAATGTATCTTTATTATTTTGAGAAATACTTGGCTGTTAAACAGTCGTTGTTGTTCTTGATATATCCACCCATCAATCCATCCATTTTCTTAGCCACTTATCCTCACAAGGGTCGCGGGAGTCAATGGAGTCAATACCAGCTGTCAACGGCCAGGAGGCGCTGAAAACCCTGAACTGGTTGCCAGCCAATCGCAGGACACGTAGAGACAAACAGCCGCACTCACATTCACACCTAGGGGCAATTTAGAATGTACAATTAATGTTGCATGTTTTTGGGATGTGGGAGGAAACGGGAGTGCCCGGAGAAAATCCACACTGGCACAGGGAGAACATGCAAACTTCACACAGGTGGGTCCGGTATTGAACCCGGAACCTCAGAACTGTGAGGCCATCGCGCCACATATACATATACAGATACACACACACACACATTTTATATATGTATATATATATATATATATATATGCACTGCATGATATTGAGACTGCATAGACACACTAAACTCATTCTGAAGTACAGTTATACAATCAGTTATTTACAATCACAATATTGAATAGCTTGCATAATGCCTGAATCAAAACTGTATTTTTTTCATCTACGTGGAATATTAGCAACTGTCCTTGCTTGCTCTACATGTGCTATACTGTATTGTACTGGACTGTATGTTTATTGTTTCACAGCTCGGTAGCAAAGATCAAATATGACAGTTAACGATTGCGGTTTGCAAAATTATTATATATCATTAGCCTAATAACAGTTGTGTAATTCATACTTGAACTTTTTCAGAAAACAAGAAAAGAAAAACATTTAGAGCAAGTAAATTGGTAATTTTATTTGATTTGGTAACAGTAAGTTACAATTACTGGTAATTATGCTAGTGAGCTAATGATATTTTATTATAAATAAATCACATTTAATATGCAGAAACACTAATTGGTCACCATGTAAATCAAATGCCAAAGAAAGAATGATAATATTATTATAAGGATGACGGGGTCTTTTTCAAAAATGTTTTTCTTTAATTGAGATTAAGTGTTGCGGTTTTAATTGTGTGCACAGGCACTTGACACTTGTGACACAGGCCAGATGCAGAGCACTACGTTTAATAATATATATATATATATATATATATTTTTTTTTTTTTTTTTTTTTTAATAGCAGACTCGCAAGAGGTAAGGGGAAAATAAAATCGTGCTTGTTCGGGTGAAAGCAAAGGAGCTGTTACAACACTGCTCATAATATCGACTTTGCCAATTTGAATTAATCTATCCAAGTAAAAACAACAGCCCTCCATCCTCTTGTTACATGCCATGTGTTATAACATGTAACACATTGTCAAACATTTTTGAATGTTCTGTGCCATAACCTTGAGTAAGGTATTCACTAATCAAACATAGCGACAATCAACTGGAGCTGCTGCTAATTTCCTTTAAGAAAGGCCAAGAGAATGTCAGCGAGTAGACTTCTTCTGTGGAATAAAAACTCCCGATGGCCAGACATCTTCCCACTTCATTCTCTGTCTTGTCTGTCTTACATCGTCTGTCTCCACTGATATCACATTTTGAATACAGAGGTTTTTCTCATTGTCACAGTGGAGCAGTTCACAAGGTGCTCTGTGCTGTCCTTGACATGAATAGCAAATTAGCGATGCTTGGAAAATACTGTGGCCAAGCTCTTACTGGATACATTTGTCGACATAATTCAGCTTCCACCACCCAAATTTATGAAAGTTCCCTCACTCCGGTCTTCCCATTCAAGCAAAAAAATCAAGGGTGTACATAAAAAATTGTAAGTGTAACTATAAATATTTTTAACCTTGTTTAAAGGGTACTTTATCAATGTTGCGAGAACATGCAAACTCCACACAGGCGGGTCTGGGATTGAACCCAGGACCTCAAAACTGTGAGGCCAACGCTTTACCAGCCTATACACCACTCCACCCCTTAATTAATCATTAATCTATTTTAATATTATTTAGAGACGATTGACAAAATTGTCCAAATCATCAAAATTTCAGCATCTCAAAACAATATAGTATGTATTAGTAATTTTTTAATAATAATAATATAATAATAATGATAATTGGGCGGCACAGATGGAAAAGCGTTCGCCTCACAGTTTTGATTTCCCAGGTTCAATACCCGGATCCGTCCGTGTGGAGTTTGCAAGTTCTCACCAGGCCTGTGTGGGTTTTCTCTGGGCACTCCGGTTTCCTCCCACATCCCAAAAAGGTGCAACATTAATTAGACACTTTTAACTGCCCCTTGGTGTGATTGTAAGTGTGACATCTGCTTTTACTTTGAAAATCAATAATAAACATTTATGCCTATTTCACAGACCAAACCAGAAAATGAATGATAATCAAGTGATGTTTATATAATTTCTCCATTCAATTTGAAAAAAAAATGTTCTTTTTGAGATGAAAATTAAAAAAAAATGTCAAACCTGATTCACTGATTAATACATCAGATAATTGACTGATTAAAATATTCACTAATTGCATCCCTGAATATAACAAAGTACAATCATATATATATATATATATATATCTCGTGTCAGATCCTTATTTCTAAAAGTGTGACGAATTGCTAACTCCACACCGAATATTTCTGTCCATGACAAGATCCAGAATTTTTAAAGACACACATGACCACATAGAAGCAGTACCAGGTCAAAGCCAATTTTTCTTTTCTTTTTTTTTTTTTTTGATGGATTGGGATCATAATGCCATTCAGTCAGTTGTGAACAGGAGGAAAAATCTGGAGAGGTCCATAAAACTTACACTGGGCTCGTCTGCATGTCGTTGGCAAGGAGCTGTTTTTCTTTTTCTTCCTCACTGTGGAACCAGCAGCACTATTTTCTGTTAAAAAATGAAAAATATTGGCTTGGAACTTTATTGGTATAAGAAAAAGTGTATTGTTCATTCACCTTTAACCTGAGATGAAATGACAACTCACTTTCGCATTACTTCTTTAAAATTCTCCACCAAATTATTTCTACTCCATGTCCACCTCTGAGCAATCAATTATCTATACCTCTCTATGGTATACACCTACCTTTTGTGACACATCTATGAAACTGATGTTTTTTCCACCTGCTCAGTGCACAGGCTACAATCTGGATGCAAACTGGCGATGTTTGACACTCATTAATGTATTACTTCCTTGCCAACGTTGGAACTTTTCCAGGTCTATAGGAGCAAAGATGTGAATTGTGAAGAGCATTCTTTTTGTCTTTACTGCCCAGTGCCTGGAAGCTGTAGAGAGGCTGCTGGGTTTGAGTTCTGTTCTTACATATTCTAAAACTTTGGTTTCTTGCTCCTGACACACAAAAAAGAAAAGGAAAAAGACGAGCAACGTCAGGAAGCAACACTTGTTACCCAAAGAAATATTAATGCAAATGCTTTGACTGAGAATTAAGTTTTTGTTCACTGTACATGCAGGAAGGTCAAATCTTTCTTTCTTTCTTTATCTATCTATCTATCTGTTTGTTTATTTATTTATTCATTGTGCAATTGATTTTCTAAATTTTCCATTTCTTCATTGTGTGTTTTAATAGTATGTAAATACCTACCAAACCTGGTGCACAATACAAAGGAAATTAAAACTCATTGTAAAATAAAACACTTATGGCTAAAAGCATTTTTTTGTGTGTTTTGCTTTTTAGGTGCTAACTAGAGTCCTCTACTGAATTTAAAATAGATGCAGTATGAAGGAAAGATCTATTTTCCAAATGCCAAGAGGCACTTTTGCGCTTTGGAGAGAGGTTATTATATTTTTAAAAAAGGCCTCAAAGTTGTCATTTGTTTTGCAGCCATCAGACTGTAAATAAGATTCCAAAAAAAAGGAACAAAGCAGAGAAGATTCCTTGCACAGCATCAAGCCTGCATCAAGAGTCTAATAAACACCCTTCAAAACTCATTCTTTCTATTCTAGGGAACTACAGTGAATTATACAGTAAATAGCACTGGAATGAACAAAGGAAGATGTTACTTTTTATTTTTGGCTGCAGACTGCAATGGATTTGTGATTTCTGTATTTAAAAATAAAAAAAGAAAAGACATGTTAAACAAAAAAAAAATACTTTTTTTTGTCATGATCCTTTACTGATTGTTATATCTTCAATGTAACTAGCAATTCAGCAAGTGTGCTTTGCCTTTTTGTTTTCATTTTGACACAATTGGAACAAAAAAAATGAATATAAGAGAAAATTACATCTTAAATAAGCACTTCAGCATGCGTTCATGTTTTACTGACCTGGAGCTTGCATACCAAAAAATGATGTTTTCAAGCTTAGAGCACTATCAATGTTTCACTGACAATATGTTTACTTTGTTCTTGGGTGTCCAAACTTTTTTTTCCCCTACAACAAACTTAAGTGTTATTGCTTTACCGAAAATGAATACACTACTGTACATTCATCATCACTGAAAGTTATATGTTGAACCAGACATTGAAAAGATACACAGATCAGGAAACCATTGTATCTCAAAGTAGATTCTGAGGTACATGGGAAGATGTCTCCATCTGGTGTTGAAACCAGATCATTGCTGCATTTTAAGTTCAAAAGTCAGTCACTCAGTCCTTGCCTATTTGTATTAAAAAGTATTCTCTCAGATCATGCTTGGAAAATCAATTTTTAACCCAGAACTGTAACTTCCAGACACAACGATAATCTTCAGAACAATACATTCTATTTATCTACGACCATTTTTGGTGTCCCTATAAATTCCCATTAATTTATTGTTGAATAAGTCACATGTGCATGAGATTACATTTACATATACAGTTTACTAAGTCCTGAGATGTATTAGCATTAAATATTGGCTATTTTCAATGTTTATCTGAAGAAGAAAAAAAAAGTCAGTACAACAGTGACAAAGTTGCTCACATCAGTAATCACATAAAATCAATGTTTTTACATAATGAGCATTAATAAACCAAAATTGGACTGAACATTACATATTGATATTTTTAATACACGAGGAATACTGATATTGTTCAAACCCGCACAGACTCATAACAGAGCAGGTTACTAGTACTAATACTTTACATTGTTCTTTTTTTTTTAAAAAACTATTGCTAACTATTACTAATGCTAATGAATACAGTGACATGCAGTATTTGATAAGGGCAGTTACAGGACAAACACACTCAATAATAAATCACTGTCCTACCTTATGAATTCCATAGCACAGCAGTGTGAAGGTTGTTGAAACCATCATAACCTGTCGTAGTCCGGAGACAACACTAAACAGAGCAGTTTGCTAACCTGCGGACACCCAGCTAGCTATTTATGCTTCTCGTACATGCTGGTTTGAAAGTGACGGACGAAATTCTTCCCAGTTTTCGTGATGGCTACTTCAGGAGGAAGCCGACCACTTGGAATTATATTGTTGTTTTCCTCAAAAGTTCTCCGTGAAAACGGCAGTGAACGTAAAGACTTAATTGAATAAATTTCACTCATTGTGACTCAGCTATGAACTCAACCACTGACAGTATCCGGCTGAAAAATTCTAAAGGGCCAATTTTCCGCGTGCGCATTAGCTTTTTTTTTTTTTTTTTTGTTATTCAAAATGCGCACGCACAGTAAACAGCCTCACGGATCTCACCATACCATTTGGTATCTTGGAATAACCTGTCGGCTTCCCACCTTTTCGCAAGTGCAACAGGACAAAGTAGTTAAGACTTTAAGACCAAAACAGTAGAACTAAGGTATTGTGTAGAAGATACACAAGCGTATTGCTGTCACACACACAAAAATCCAGCTTTTCCTGATTTTTAACAGCATATATAATGTTTATAATCATTTTGAATTTTGTATTTTTATTATTACAAAACATGCTTTGGAAAAAAATGCTGTCCCACACGTTCATGTTACATCTGTAAAACACATGGGTGAAGCTTGGTTTTAGCCACACACTTGAATTTCTGACAAGAGGGTGGGGACACTGTATCCCTTTCCCCCATGGCTGGATGGTGAGTGATTACCTCTCGTAATTTTTAAGTTAGTTAGTTTTAAGTTGTTTTCTGAAGTTTGAAAATCTGGATGTTACATTAATAGTTGTCACGACAGTACACATTAATTGCAAGTAAGTACACTTTGGGGGCTCAGAGCAAAAAAACTGTTTTTGTGTGTTTGTTTGTTGTACAACCGTTCAAACATCTGGCTATTTACTTGTTGGGATGTTTGAGTTATGGTAGAAATTAAAAATGTCACAAGAGTAACAAATTGTTAATGTTACGGTTGTGACAATCATTACAGTACTGACAACATATAATGTTTCACATATTTGGGGCAATGTCTAATCATTATTACATTATACTCTTAAAACGTAAAAAATGGTGGTGGAAAACGGTGTATAGGCTGGTAAAGCGTTGGCCTCACAGTTCTGAGGTCCCAGGTTCAATCCCAGACCCACCTGTGTGGGGTTTGCATGTTCTCCCCGTGCCTGCGCGGGTTTCCTCTGGGCAGTCTGGTTTCCTCCCACATCCCAAAAACGTGCAACATTAATTGGACACTGTAAATTGCTCCTAGGTGTGATTGTGAGTCCGGCTGTTTGTCTCTATGTGGCCTGCAATTGACCCCTCCGTACAGGCATTTTTCGTACTGGGTCTTCAGTTTTGGAAAGGGTACGAATCGAACTCCACCAACTAGCCTTTCAGGATACCTGTCGTCACTATTACAAAGTCCGTGACTAGACCTCTTAACCATATTTTTTGTTAAATAACCCAAATACGCGATCAAACGCTAACTAAACGCTAACTATACCTATACTGTTGTCTGAGAAAATGGCGGGAGCAAAAACGGGCTTTGGTTTATGCAGAACTCTGGCCTCTGATTGGTCAGTGACGCGGATTGCGCAATATCCACGGAGGGGTCAATTGGCTAGCAACCAGTTCAGGGTGTACCCAGCCTCGTTCCCGTTGACAGCTGAATAGGCTCCAGCACTCCTGGTGACTCTCGTGAGAATAAGCGGCAAAGAAAATGGATGGATGTTTGATTTGAAAAGCACATTCTTGAGAATCTCAGAGTGCTAGATAATGTATGATATGATAAAACATGAAGACAATGTTGATTTATATTTGACATTATGCAGTTAAGCTTGGAGAAAGCAAGTAGCAGTGTCATAATATGAAAAGAGTGAAGGTGAAAGAATACACAAAAAAACACAGAGAAGACTCGGAGAACTACAAAGAATATTTAAAGGAGGAAGGAGAACAAGACTAGAAACAAAAAGCAGAAGAAAAGGTCAAATATACCATTGATTTATTTTTCATAGGAAAGGAAGGTCAGAAGATCATGGCAAAAAAGACAGCAACATCCTAAGGGTGTCGGTGAAAAGGAAGGAGGGAGATTTGTCTTCTACACCTGCTGGAGGTAGATTCATCTTCACAGTGACGGTAAATTGTTGCTCTACATGCACTGAAGGTTAAGTCTTTTTTCTACATCCTGGAGGCATCTGTGCATGCCCAAACCCAAGGGCATTACAGGGAACTGCCATGTTTTAAGCATGACATTTTTCTTTTATGTTTAAACTGATCGCCGGAAACAAAATAAAACCAATATATTACCTGCATCGTTATATAGGCCGCAGAATTCAAAGCGTGGGGAAAAAAGTGGCAGGTTATACTCCATCAAATAAAGAACTTGACTCTTAGATATCTACCGTCAGTGTAATACATTTTGCAAACGATTGCATGCAAATTTTGTTTTATTAAATTTAATTAATAAATAAAATAAATAAAAATATTACATTTTTTGTTTTTGAGTTTTAGAAAATAAACTGAAATTTGTTTAAAAAATGATTAGTTGTAAAACTCTTCATAATAAATGAAAATTATTCTTCAGAGGATTTGCAGACAAAATATTAAAAGGTTAATGGTTTTTATTGCAGTGTGTTATGGTAGTGACACATTATAGAAGTGGAAAAACATTTTAAGAACAGGGAGACATTAAAAAATAAAATTTGATTGCACCTTTACTCAATATATACCATAGAAATGCTGTAAATGTATGGACAAGGTTTTTGGGGAAAAAAAGTAACTTTTGAAAATATGTTTCCAAGTCTGTACTTTGCACAAAATTGGTAGAATCCCCCATATACAGTACTTTATAGTAACCTGACTTCAACCAATTGCGTGTTCTTCCAAACATGCATGACAATACTGTTTTGTTTTGATTTTTCACCCAGAGGAAAAACTATTGCATTGGACTTATTTTAGGTTTTGTATGTTGGGAATGAAAGTCGAGGAACGCTATGCACCTAAACATTACATGTCAGGTCAATCAAAGGTCATCTGATAGCCTAACAAATGATTAAAAATCTATTTCATCAATGTATTGCATCGAAAACTAGATTGACTTACTTTTTGTCACTGAACTGAGCAGCACTTTGGAACCACACTTTCTCCACTTGTTCCTTTCCTATCTCAAAGAGCTTGCGTAAAACTGTAATGCCTTTCTTAGATGAAAGCATTAGATATTCTTCATTTTCGGGTTGAAAAGTCACTGAAAAACGAGCCATGACTAATGACTGGCAGAGGCGTGACAGGACCAACCAAAAGAGGCACTCTCTCTCTGCCGCATTGAGAGGAAAGACACTTTCCCAGCCTGCTAAGATGGGTCCGGCCACATCAATGGGGTTGGGATGCTCCAGCATCATGTACGTGATGGTGATGGCGAGCTCATAAATGTAGTAACCGAAGTTCATATCACCAAAATCAATTATACCAGAAATCTTGTAGCCGTTAGTTTCATTAGCTTGCACCAGCACATTGAGATCATTGAAGTCCCCATGAATGACACCTGAGGAAAGACAAAAACACAAGGCAGATAAAACAATGATTCATTGATCTATCCTAAGACGTATGGAGTCTTTGCTTATAGTAGACAAATAAATACGCTAGCCAATACAACACTTACACGTGCGGAAACTAGAGTATTTGGGGGCCACAGCTGTCTTGTACTGCTGGAGCACAGACCTCACCACCTCCAAGAGAGGATCTCCATCGAGTACTTTTATATATTTCTCCAGAATGGGAATATTTGACAAACTCCATATGAAGCCGTCCCTCTGCAGCACACACAGTTGAGGATGTTTCATCTGGGGATGAGTACAAATCAGGAGTTTGTAAATGCAGAATATGCCCAAAACATTTGAGAGAACTCGGGCTGTATGTGCACTAGTAAAGATTCCTTCCAAAGAGCTCATAACCTGGCTTTCAATATAAAAATACAGAAACTTCTAAAAGCACTCAACACTGACTACCCCCTGAAGTGGTCGCCAGTCAGTGGCAGGGCACGTATAGACACGGACAACCATTCGCACTCACATTCACATTGCCATTGAGTGGGAATTGAATCCACGCCCGGCGCACCAAAGTCAGGGGAGTGGACCACGACACCATCAGTGAATGCACTACAATTTTTTGGAGCCGCTTATCCTCAACCTCACAAGGGTCATGGGAGTGCTGGCACCCATCCCAGCTATTTTCTGGCAGGAGACGGGGTACACCCTGAACTGGTTGCCAGCCAATCGCAAGGCACACAGAAACAAACAACCATTTGCACTCACAATCACACCTATGGGCAATTTAGAGTCTCCAATTAATGCATGTTTTTGAGATGTGGGAGGAAACCAGAGTGCCTGGTGAAAACTCACGCAGACACATGCGGAACATGCAAACTCCACACAGCCGGTGCCGTTATTTGAACCCAGCTCTTAGAACTGCGAGGCTGACCACCTGAACTCAACACAGTGAGAAGAATAAGTATTTGAGCACGCACAGTTACCACAATATAGTTACATGTGAATTTATAATATGTCTCAACAAAGCAAGGCTGTACACTAGCAATTCACAGGTTGACTAGTCATCCATGTGCAAGCATTGTGATTAACATAATAGTTGTTGTGTCAACAATGCACAGTGATGGGTGCAATGCGATAAAACTGTAGCGTAATGCACAACTTCACTACTGCCACACTATTTTGATTTTCCTTTGTAAAGTGTATAATTTATTGTTACTTTTTAAATTTTCACATAGATAATACAGTTTTACTAGCATGTTAAGTGCGCAATGCATTGTGGGTCATCCCAACGTGCACAGTCATAAATCAGTCATGGAGGTGGAGGTTACAATACTTACTTTAAATAATATTAACAATGAAAAGTGAGAACTTTCAACTTCATAGTCATCCAGACTGTAAGGTGGTTTAACGTCAGGTAAGTTCCATTACCCACGGCTCTATTAATCTTGTCACCTTTTCTTGCTCTTCACATCAAAATTAGGGTGGTGGGAGCAATGGTCTGTGTGTGTTTGTGTTCCCCAATATCAAACCCCCACTTAATCACGTTACACATCAAGTTTCTAATTTAATATTTAAGTTATTGTTTCATGTTGATGAAACAAACTCGTGTGCCATACATTATCAAGTAAGGGGTATAGCTAAGCTCCTGTTTTTTTGGGTTTTTTTTTGTAGTGGATGAGTGATATTGCTGCCACTTGGCATCTGCTGGTCTGAGAATTGCCACAACAAAACTAACACCAGGTTCGATGCATTGGCCAAACATTAAAAAAAAAGTGATGAAGAAGCAACGCAGTGCCCATTATATGTACATCTAATTATTAACACTGCAATACGTTCTTTGTTGTTTATAAGCATCTGCTTGTAACTTGGCCCACCTGTCAGATTTTAAACATCAGTGTGGCCTCTGAGACGAAACATTCCCCCACCCGTCCTAGCCTCTGTTGTGAATGAAGAAGTTTTCATAACATAACGGGGGCCTTTGAGCAAATCAGTATAGTTTTGCTATTTCATCAATTAAAACCAACCAAAAGATATCAAACACTTTACAGTAGAACTGTGCGGACCTCTTTGAGGGTGTTGTCCATTCTGGCTGCTGTCTGGCCAACTTCATAAAGTAGCTGTGATGAGGAAGGCACCTCATGAATGGGGACTCCTGGCAAATAGGTCAACAGGCGCACCAGGTGCTTCTGTAAACCGGAGCCACAATCTGCCAGATGTAACAAATACAACAATTAGTATTGCAGCTTATGCCTTCTGTTTTCAGTAATAGTGAGTGTAAAAAATAAGGAAAAACAAAGGTATTGTAAACAAACTTCCTGCAGCTGTTGACATGCAGTTTTACACTACATTAAAAAGAAGTTGAGGCAAACACATTTTAACAATGTAATATACTGTACACAAAGCTGACAGGAACACGAAACATGCACAAGTGAATGGGATCTGTCAGTGAAAATATATATGCAGTATGTGTATGTGTGTATATATAAAGACTTTATATCAGTCATTGTCAGCAGTATAGGACAATGAAATAGCGGTGTAGATCATTGTTTCATACTGAAGTGTTTGTATTTGATTGGGTCAAAATCTCACTATGTTATAGTGCAAATAGGTCAACAGGTGCTACTGTAAACCAGAACCACAGTCTGCTGAATATAGCAAATACTAATTAATTTAATTACAGCTTAAGTCTTGTTTCATTCATATTGAGTGAGAAAAAATAATTTGTAATTGTAATTTCCACTGAGTCAGGTCCTGGTAGTATACTTCCTGCAGTCGTGGACACACAGTTTAACACTGAAGTAAAAAGAAGGAAGGTGACCACATTTTAACATATGGTAATTCATGTAACATACACAAAAAGCTGACAGGAACACAACAACTGCACAATCGAATAGAATCTGTTTCGAATTTTGTTTCACTGAAAATATACTGGATATGCAGATTTCATATCTGGCATCATTAGTGGTGGACTAAATTGTTGGTTGGGGACCCCTGATCAGAATTATTTAAATTATAAGCAGCCGTCAGCCTCACATAAGAGGAAAAATGCTTAAGTGGAACCGTGAACAGGCAACTAGTTCAGACTGCATCCCGCTTCCTGCCTGAAGATAGCTGGGATAGGCTCCTGTGATCCTCTATGAGGATAAGGGGCTCAGATAATGGATTGATGGATGGATGGGTGACTCCAGGTAAAGACAGAGTTGAGTCATAATGCCTACATTTTAGGGATGCTCCACCCAGAGCGCATAATTGGCATAAAGGTGCGTCAATGACAGACTTAACTTGACAGGAGAATCGGCGGGGACAGAAAAAGCCTGGTCCTTCTTCCACACACAGGAGTATATGGCCCCAAAATGAACTTCTCCGTGTTGCAGTACTTTTTGCACAATGTGCTGTTCTCAAACAAGGGGTTGAATCCATTCAGTAGAAACAGGGAGCAACTGGGGCACAAACTCCTCTCGTTTTTGGACTTCGGTTGGTAATTTCTCATTTAAAATGCACATCCATCTCCAAATTTGACCTCAATATTTTGGAAAACCCTTCAACCTATGGATAATTTAATTTTTGAGCATGGTTGCCCTAACAAGTGACGTGATGAACAACTGGTTAAAGTGTTTGCCTATTCTGAGGACCGGGGTTCAAACCGCAGTCCCGGCTGTGTGGAGTGGGCATGTTTTGACTGGTTAGCGCATCTACCTCACAGATGTGAGTACTGGGGTTCAAGTCCCCACCCCGCCTGTGTGGAGTTTGCATGTTCTCACTGTGCCTGAATGGGTTTTCTCCATGTAATCCGGTTTCCTCCCACATCCCAAAAAAATGCAATGCGAATGTCCAGGGTGACGTCACGGAGAGTAGATACAGCCAATATGTCGACCATTTGGATGTCGTCGAATGACATTTCCGCAACTTGGCGCATGGATGACGCACTCTCTGGTCATATTTATTTTTTCGTATAGACATTGAAGTGAATAATGTTATATGTATTTTTCATTACAATATCTATTTTAGAATGCTTATAGGGATGACACTTGACCTAAATTGCCTGTAGGTATGAAGGTGAGTGTGATTGTTTAGTAGTTTGTTTATATGTGCCTTGTGACGATAACCCACTCAGATGATGGATGGATGGATGGATGGATGGATAATTAGATTTGTCTTAAATGTATTTCCCTCCTCTGTGCTTCTCTTTTGCTTTTTCTTGTACTATGTTGTACTACAGTACTGACCCAAGTTTTTGTGTGTAAATATTACTTCTGCAACAATTTCATTTCACTATCTTTCCATCTTTCTATGGATCAGTCAACAGATGCCGGTCTCCTACCGATGTCTTCCAGGATCATGTCCTGTCCCATAGTTGTTTTTATGGTCATTTGGGTTGGAAGTCCATTTTCATGCAGAAAGTTCATTGCATAAGTCTGCAGTTCTATCAGGGTGGGGTCCTTAGTGTTTACTGAGTTCATAATCTTCAGCAAATACTTGCCACCTTCAACAGTCGCAATACAAAAGTTCTGGTCGTCATAGCTGGGCAGACGATGGAGTTGAGAGGGAGTCAGGTTGTAGTGTTTCTTCACAATTTCTGCTGCCTGAGATTGGCTGAAGTTGGGCTTGGCGTGGTTTGTTGACATGTCCCTGTTAACATCACAAACCTGTTAGAGTAATGTATAGCGCAGCAGTGTTAGGGTTTAGCCATTCATCAAGTTTCTACACTAGTTGTCCTTATCATAGGCACAAGTAACTGGAGCCTATATACGAGTTAACTCCAGGCAAAAGACAGGGTGCACCTTGGACTGGTTAATCATAAATAGACAACCATTCACACTTATATTCAAACCGATGAACAATAAAGGCATTTCAATTAACCCACTATGCATGCTTCTGAAATGTAGGCGGAAACTGTAGTACCCTGAGAAACTGATGAAAGCACAGGGAAATAAAACACGCAGGAGCGCCTGAGCAGAGATTTGAAAACTGGGACTTTTCAACTGTGAGGTGGATGTGCCAACCACAATGCACCGTGGTGCCCAAAAGTACAGTATGCTACAGAAAATGACCAGAGCCAGTTGGCTGTGGATCATTTGGTAGAGTGGCTTGTCCATTAATCAAAGTGTTGCTGGTTCAAATACAGGCTCTGCGTGTTTAATTGTCCTTGGGCAACACACTGAACTTTGACATGTTCCCATAAGACCTTGCAGCGCCTTGTGCAATGTGCATACATCATCACTTTGGGAATCAAATTTACTATTTACCCTACATTACTAATTCTCTGAGTGTTAAATGTATAATCACTGCCTTTAGGCAGTTTAGTTGTATTGACAATTACATTTGCATTTATTCTTTGGGGTATATATAAATATTAATTAGTTTATTCATTCATCTTTCGTACCCCTTATCCTCATGAGAGTCGCTAGCGTGCTGGAACCTATCCCAGCAATCTTCGGACAAGAGGCGGGATACACCCTGAACTGGTCGCCAGTCAATTGCACAAATAATTCACCTATACGCAGGGTGTCCCATAAGTCTCCATACATAGAAGACATAATACATTCCATAGATACATGGTTCGAACATGTATTTCTTTATATTTCAGATAAGCCAAAGAATGCATTTGAATAAAGAGAAATGAATTGGAATCATCATGATGGGCGGTTCAGCAAGCAGTTGTATGGTTGCAAGCACATTTAACAGAAAAAATGGGACGAGTATCACACACGACTCTGTGGAAAAACCTATTGTTATGTTAAAAAAAAAAAAAAAAACAGGGTATGTTTTGGTAGGATCAAGCAAGATGTGGTTGAAGACATACAGTCAGCATATTATAGAAGCAATAGAGCATATCATATAAATAAAACAGGTTTATGTCAAGAAACTGTTTTTCCCCCCCCCCCATTGGATGGAGACTCATGGGACACCCTGTATTTTTTTCCCTTCTTCTTCTTTTAGTTAGTTAGACTACATGTTGACCAACGAGTTAGGACACTCAGCTCATGGTTTAAAGGTCGAGTGTTCAAATCTAGGGAGCTGGCATAGGCTCCAGTACACCCACACCATAAGTGACAATAGGCAGTACAGAGAATGGAGGGATGGATATTTTAATGGATTTTTCAAATTTTATTATTTTCTTACATTTCAGTTGTGTTGATAGTCGCTCTGTCCATGTTAGTTGCTTAAAATGAAATTAAATATCCTTTTTAGCAATAAAAGTTTCGTTCTTATGAACAAGTTTACTTTACGTTTGTCATGATGGGGGGGTGCATAAAATATTAGCTTTTTACACTCGATAAACAATTTTGACAGGTGTTTCATGCAAATAAAGGGTTCTCTTATGCAAATGAGGATTTCCTTCGAGGTTTCCAAGAGAATTTCCAATTTGCTAAGGGTACCTCCCCGACCAGTATAACAGACAACTTCATAAGAATAATGCATTTTCAACTTACCTCGCGATGTGTGACAACGTGGAGTGAACCTCTGTCGGAAATAGCGCGTGACCACGGCTCGAGTGTACAAAAAAATGTTGGTTTCATCCAAAAATAAAGAACAAGAAATGTATGTCCGGGCAAACGTTTCAAAATAAAACGATTGCGTGGCGCTTTTGTCCTATCAGGTCTGACGCTGGTCCAATACTCCTTTGTCATTGTCGCGTTTATAGTGAAAGAGTTTGCTGCGGAACACTGGATGAAATTAAAACCTCATACTGAAAAATATAAATAAATAATTATAAGTGGTTGCAGTTTGCCTGCTTTTGATTAAAAATCCAAAATCGGCCAAACTTGGAAAAATGTCTTCCGCCTACATGCCTTCAAATTAAGAGTATTGAAAATGAGTTATTCTGACTGAAGTTTGCAAACATAAAAAGCCCACGCAAATTCAAAGCTTGAGAGATTTGGACCAAGATCCTCTTGGCTGCAGACAGCTGTAAGCGCTGTAGTGTGTTGAAACACCTAAATCCCCCCGTCCGCTTGGTCCTATAAGTACTGCAGGTAATTACTGGGGATGAGGCGCAGATGTGCGAGTCCTGATGACTGCCGGCGTGTCGGTGGACCTGCACAGCCAGGGCAGGATCATGACAGTACCCCCCACAACCCCCCAACTTTAACGGCCAGCCCCAGAAGTCCCAGGTTCCCCAGGGTGGGATCCGTGGAAGTCCCTAATGAGCTTGGGATCTACCACGAACCGGGACAGGATCCAGGAACGTGCTTTCGGGCTGTATCCCTCCCAGTCGACCAAGTACTGGACCCCCCGCCGCCCTCCTTCCCTCTATGGCGGGATGACAGGAGGCGACGCACTGAGTACACCGGGCCGCTATCGACCATTTCCGAGGGGGCTTGGCTGGAGGGACTAACGGAGCTGGCCTGAGCAGGCTCACGTGGAACGTGGGATGAACTCTCATAGACCTGAGGAGCTTTAAGGAGACAGTGACCAGATTAATTACTTTGGTGATGGGGAACAGACCCATGAACCTGGGAGGTAGCTTACGAGACTCCGTCCGAAGTGGAAGGCTCTTTGTGG
This sequence comes from Syngnathoides biaculeatus, assembly GCF_019802595.1. NCBI lineage: Eukaryota > Metazoa > Chordata > Actinopteri > Syngnathiformes > Syngnathidae > Syngnathoides > Syngnathoides biaculeatus. The sequence continues at coordinate 19,707,017 of NC_084646.1, forward strand.
ACAACCAGACCCGTTGTCCCACTTTGTATGTCGCTGCCCTCCTCCTCTTGCGATCTGCCGTGGCCTTGTAGGTGCAACCCATTCGCAACAGCATCCTTTTGGCTAGCTCCCAGGTCCACTTGCAGCGACTCACGACCGCAAACACGGATGGCACCAGGGACTCGGCGCCTACAGATGGGAAGAGAGAAGGGGGATATCCATGGACAATGTGGAAGGGAGCCATACCTGTTGATACGGAGGGCAGCGAATTATGGGTTTATTCCACTCATCCGAGGTGCCAGCTCCAGGTGCTGTGGTCGCGTGAAGCCAAGCAGTGTAGACTAGTCTCCATATCCTGCTTGATACTCTCAGTCTGACCATTGGACTCCGAGTGTTAGCCCGAAGTTAGACTTGCCTTTGCCCCGATAAGGGAGCAGAACTCCTTCCAGAACAACGATACGAATTGGGGCCCCCTATCCGAAACCACGTCGGTCGGTTAACCGTGACAGCGGACGACCCTATCAAGCAGGAGTTCTGCAGTACGTTTGGCAGAGGGGGTTTTCGGTAGTGGTATAAAATGGACCATCTTTGAAAATGCCAAGAGGATGCCAGTGTTACCCTGAGAGCATGGGAGGCCCGTCACAAAGTCCAGAGAGATGTGGGACAGGGGGCGTAGTTTGCAGGTGGGTGGTCTTGTTGGCCATGCACACCAGACACGCGTTGACGTACTCCTGTACGTCTCTCCCGAGGTTCGGCCACCAAAACCGCTGTTCTATCACCGAACGGGTCTTAGCTATCCAGGGATGGTAAACAGTCCTATTAGTGTGAGCCCAGTCTGTGACACTCCCCCTCAGTGAGGGTACAACAAATAGTTGATCGGCGGGATATCCAGCCGGCCTGGGAGAGTCTTTCAAAGGGTCACTTACCCGGGTCTCAATCTCTCATGTGAAGCCCGAGACAAAGCAAGACTCAGGGAGGATTGGAGCATGCCCGGCCTCGGCTCTTTCACCCTCATGGATTCATGATAACGCATCAGGCTTGCCATTCTTTGAATCTTGACAAAATGACAATGTAAAGCGAAACTTGGTGAAGAATGGAGCCCACCTGGCCTGACGGGCATCCAGCCTCCTGGCAGTCCTGAGATATTTGAGGTTTTTGTGATCGGTTAGCACCAGGATTGGCACTTGGTACCCCTCCAGCCAATGCCCCCACTCTTCCAAGGCGTTCTTGACTGCGAGCAGCTCACGGTCCCCAACATCAAAGTTCCGCTCCGCCTGAGTCAGCCTTTTGGACAAAAAGGCGCAAGGATGTAGTCTCCCATCCCTCGCGCTGCTCTGGGAGAGCACCGCCCCCATCAGGCAGGATGAGGACCGCGGTTGACATAAAGCTGTATCTGAGCCTGCTGAAGGCCGCCTGGCAGGCTGCGTCCCACTCAAATGGGTTGTGAGGTGAGGTGAGTGTGTGCAACAGCATGGCTATGGAACTGAAGTTCCGGATGAACTTATGGTAGTTACAGTTGCTGTAACAGGTCTCGAACGTGCTTGACATGGGAAAGCTCTTCTGTGGAAAAAATAAAATCAAAATATCGTTGAGGTAGACGATATTTTGATTTTATTGTTGTTTGTTCAGGATTTCGCGCAGTACAACATTAATGACATTTTGCACACAGCTAGCCCGTTGGTCAGACCAAACGGCATCACCAGATATTCGTAGTGACCCGTTGGTGTGTTTAAGGATGTCTTCCACTCATCCCCTTCCCTGATGCACACCAGGTGTTACGCATTTCGTAGATCCAGTTTGCTGAAAATCCGGGCCTCTTGCAACAACTTAAACTCCGTGGTGATCAGGGGAAGAGGGTATCTATTTTTGACGGTGATGTCATTCAATCTCCGGTAGTCGATACAAGGACTCAAGGTGGCATCCTTTTTGTTGACAAAGAAGAAGTTGGCTCCTGCGGGCGAAGACGGTGCTCGAATGAGACAAGCCGCCAGCAACTCTTCCACATATGTCCTCATGACTTGGTGCTCTGTTAATGGAAAAAAAGCCTACCACGTGGGGATGAGGTGCCGGGCAATAACTCAATGGCGCAGTCATAAAGCCGGTGCGGCGGAAGGGACTTGGTCTTCTCTTCAGAAAAGACTTCTTTTAAGTCCCAGTAGCAAGACGAAACAAGTGAAAGGTCCAATTCTGGTTGTGGCTCCTGCAGCTCTACCGGGGCGACCTGTGGATTCCCCTCTTCTGGAGCCCCAAAGCACGCCGCGCCGCACTCCATGTTTTGATTTGGCCGGTGAACCAATCGATGTGTGGATTGTGTCTTTTGAGCCAGGGGCTTCCCAGAATAACGTCACTGTTTCAGGAGTCAAAAACGTGAAAACTTATGCGTTCGGTATATGCGTCCGGAAAAGTCATGTTCAGGGATTGCGTATGGTGCTACACTCGGCACAAGAATTTCCCGTTAGCCGCATAAGCGTTGCAGACTTGTATCTGGAATGTCTCTGCTTCCAAAAAGCCGACTACACGCGAACTTAGTAGGTTTGTGTTTGACCCGGAATCTATGAACACAGTAGCCGTGCAGGTACGTCCACTTGCGCTTAGCCCAATCTGAAGCAAAGACCAATTTGAGCCAGCCCCAGTGTAGTTCACACTCACCGGTGTAGATCTCTTGAGAGCGGGGTCCGTTGGCCTGACAGGGCAATGGGCCACTAGATGACACAACCGTCCGCAGTAGTAGCATCGACCCTCTCGTGTGCGTCGTTGCCGCTCCTCAGCCGAACCGTTGAGCCCCTCGACTTGCATAGACTCCGTCTCAATTACTAACAGCGGTTAGAGTGTGGATGGTGCGAGGGCTCCTTGCTCCCCTCCTGTAATGAGTCAACCCTTCCCTGGATCACTAGCCTCTGATCGATCCTGAGGGTCAGGGCAATGAGTGAGTCCAGGGTAGTGGGTAGTTCCACTGCGATGAGATGGTTACGAATCCATGGTGAGAGCCCCTAAGGGAAGGCATCAAGAAGAGCCTCCTCTTTCCACCAACTCTCTGCTGCTCGAATGCGGAATTCGATAGCATAGTCTTCTATGTGACGTTGCCCCAGCCGAAGCATGATCAATGAAGCCACCACCTTGCGTTCCGGGAAAGCGTACTGGAGAACCTGCATCATCGTGCACATGAAGGAGGTCCAGGTACAGCAGGTGTGGGAATTGCAGCTCCATTCGGTAGTAGCCCAAGCCTCTGCCCTCTCCGTAAGGTGGAATATCACGAAGGCAATCCGAGCGTGGTCAGAAGGGAAGGCGGAAGCGACCAGCGGGAAAGTGGGCGTGGACGGGCCTGGAAATCGGAGCAGCGGTGGGTGTTGTCGGACTGACGTTGGCAGCGCTGGTCCTGGACATGAGCCACGGTTCCAACCAAGCGCATATTTCAAGTAGTCTCTGATTCATTACCTGGAGAGCAGCCCTGGATCTGTAGGGCCACTGAGTCGGCCGCGTCCATGTCTTGGCCAGATCATTCTGTCATGACCAGAACGCAGAGTTGGACCTAAATGCATGACTTGGGAAATGTGGAGGCAGTTCGGAAAATATCTTTCTTCAGTCCAGAGTCGGTAACCAGGCAGGCAGTCCATGAGAGCAGCAGTGATAATGACGTCAGGCTTACGGGGCAGGTCGGGAGACAGGCAAGGGTTGGTACGCCGTGAGTCAAAATCAGTCGAAGAAGTGTGGGAACGAGGCATCAATGGCAACGATCCATCCATCTATTTTCTGAGCTGCTTATCCTCACGAGGGTTGCGAGACTGCTGGAGCCTATCCCAGCTGTCAGGTGGGGTAAACCCTGAACTGGTTGCCAGCCAATCGCAGGGCACATCGAGACAGACAACAGTCCCACTCACAATCACACCGAGGGGCAATTTTGAGTGTCCAATTAATGTTGCGTGTTTTGGGATGTGGGAGGAAACTGGAGTGCCTGGAGAAAACCCACGCAGACACGGAGAGAACATGCAAACTCCACACAGGCAGGGCTGGGATTTGAACCCAGCTCCTCAGGCCAGTACTCTACTGCTGCACCAACATATTAAATATTAGTTATGCAAAAAAATCATTTGTTGTAACAGTTCAGAAACAATTCTTTTTTAGTTGGGCATCTGTGCGCTGTTGTGACTCCACAGCATTGAAAGCCGCACACACACCGTCCCATTCACTCCTCTTTTGCTTAACGCCACAGCTTTGTCACGCTTAATGTGGCAAAGGGGGCTTTCTCCTGCACCTCCAATTCATTGAGCAACTTCACATTCAGAAAATGTTTTTTCTTCATTACGTTGCTCATTTTCCTGATCATGCAGAGATTAGGATCTTAGGCGCAGGGTTCATGAAAGTATGATTTGCATATTGAAATATGGGCACCACTCCAACATGTCTGCTCAATTCTACGTTTATTGGAATGTACGAAAGGAATGCACTTGAATTCACACCTACACGCAAATTCAGAGTTTTGGATTTGTGCGTCGGATGTTTTCTGGATTTGAGCGCATGCCATGTTTCAGTAGCAAATCCATGGAAGTCTTTCTACATAAGGTCCCTGGTTGTTGTTCTTGGGCACTTTAGAGGCTGCAGAAAGTCATGTGCCGCGCCCAGCAAGTTAAAACACAAATTTGGATGCAGTAACACTTTTCCTGAGACAGACCGGTTCGGACACGAAGGCCAAGAGACAATCGTGAAGAGGCAAACTTTGGCAATTTATTACAGGCAGGGTTCAGTACACACATAGTTCGTCCTATATGGGCTAAGTTTAAAAAACAAGCACAGTTATTCACAGGGTCAAAGCATGGATAGGAAGGCTTGATGTGAATACTTACCAGGTCTAACATTCCGCCAACTAACAGAGTGGAATCGCAGGGCTTAATTAGTCATGTTATTTAAACCAAACTACTGTAGACACACCCAAATTGACTGAAGTGGACAATTCTTACTATTAACAACTACATTAAACTTAATGGTGAGTTGTCTCTTCACCGATGTGTCAAAATATGTCGACTAACACTGGTCACAAAAAAGGTTGAGGAAGGCTGGTGTATAACACCTTTTCAAATTTAAACTCTGTACCGTACTCTTTGACATTTTATTGGGTCTTAACAGTAAGGTACTGGAAAGATTGTTGCCAGTAAGTTACTGCCAACTTGAATTACAGAAACTTACCGACAACAGTGTCAAATCATTGTTTCCATTCCTTGTGGTTCTGATCAGTTACAAAAAGTAAACAGGAGCTCCTTTGACTTGCAGAAGAAGGCTTGGTCACGCCTAGCTTCACTAAGCCAGCTGCAGAACAAACCGGTGTCACCTGACTCTGCTGCACACAATCCTCAGTCATGAAATAAAAAGTGCAACATGCATTGTCACACCAGAGTTAAATAAGACACACGTTCAATAAACTATGGGTATGGTTATTTTCATCCTCATTGATGCATGCTGGGAGGACACAGCTTCACAATTCTGCTGTATGCTAAATGTTGTAAAGGAACTCTCTGTGGGAAATCAACCAAAGTCCAAGGATCTAATGGAGACAAGTTAGTTATTCCCAAATTTCCCTGCAAGCCATTTGCTAAATAACTAGAATTTGCAGGAATGTCTGAGAGTGTCATCCATCCATCCATCCATCCATCCATCCAGTCTACAATACCACTTATCTTGTTTGGACTCACAGGCAGCTGGAACCTATCCCAGCTGTCTTCAGGCAAAAGGCAGACTGCACCCTGAAATGGTTGTCAGTCCAAGGGCACATGTCGACACAAATAACCATTGGCACTCACATCAGCACCATTAATGTGTGTAGACGAAACACACACTCTCCATACCCAAGGCAGGTGTATGCAACACTAGAAGTTCTTCTTCTTCTTCTTCTTTCCCTTTCGGCTCATCCTGATTAGGGGTCGTCACGGCGTGTCATCTTTTTCCATCCAAGCCTATCTCGTGCATCTTCCTCACTAACGTCCACAGTCTTCATGCCCTCCCTCACCACATCCATCATCCTTCACTTTGGTCTTCCTCTCGCTCTTTTACCTGGCAGCTCCATCCTCAGCACCCTTCTACCAATATACTCAATCTCTCGTCTCTGAATATGTCCAAACCTTATAAGTTTGCTCTCTTTAACCTTGTCTCCAAAACATCCAACTTTGGCTGTTCCTCTAATGAGCTTGTTTCTAATCCTATCCATCCTGCTCACTCCGAGCGAGAACCTCAACATCTTCATTTCTGCCACCTCCAGTTCTGCTTCCTGTTGTTTGTTCAGTGCCTCTAATATTTGTCACTAGACCATCAGTGACATCTACTTACATTGTGGTTTAGCTTTCTCACAGACTTCACTGACTTTTATAAATTTTATGACAATTCCATATTCTATGTTTTGCAGACATCATCCATTCTTTAGTGTGTTCCATTCATTCACAATTTACATGGTGCGGGGGTGTGCAGAAGCCTGGACGTGAGAATCTGCAAAATGAAAAAGGCGCAAGTCAATGAAATTAAAAAGGGCACACAAGTGTGACAATATGGACTTGTGTTAGCGCCACAAGCAAAACACATCAAACTTATGCTTGATCAGAAGCCTTTCATCCTCGGTTTAAAGGAGACAGTTGTAGGTCCTCAGGGGTTGCATCAATATTCTGTAGCAAAGCAGTTCCCAAACCATTTACACCTCCTAAAAAAAACAGCTCTGCAAGTACAACCAATGTGACCAACATCAGAGCACAATCCCATAGTTAAAAATATAGCCTTCATCAAAATTATGAAACAGGTTTTATTCCTAAAAAAAAAAAAAAAAAAAATACCATCCATTGTAACATATTTCACACTTGGAACATTCTCACTGCACTTACATATATAAACATTAAAAACTGTCTCTACATAATTATTCTGTTCAAATGTACTGCATATGAATAAATTGTACCTAAATAAATGTTTTTAAGGGAAAATTGTTAATTATTAAATGCAAACGTATATAAGTTAAAAACTATTGAACTGTACTTAAATTACTCTACTGGATTTAAGAAATATTTAAGCCACTGTAGCATTATGCACACTTTAAAGATTTGATTTACTGATCATTTCAAATATGGCTGCACGGTGACAACTCAATATCACATTTGCCTCACAGTTCTGAGGACGGGGTACAAATCCCGGCCCACTTGTGAGAAGTTTGCAGGTTCTCTCTGTGCCTGCGTGGGTTTTCTCTGGGTACATTACTCCAGTTTACCCCCACACCTGCAAAACATGTGTGGTAGTTTAAATGAAGACTCTAAATTGCTCGTGGGTGTGAATTTGAGTATAAATGGTTGCTCGTTTATTTGTGCCCTGCGATTGGCTGGCGACCAGTTCTAGTGTACCCCGCCTCCAGCCTACCCGCGACCTGCGTGAGGATAAGCAGTGAAAAATGGATGGATGGATGTTTCAGACACCACTAGATGGAACCAGAGTACCACTCGGGGTACCTTAAGTGATTTAAGGGACAAGCAGAGGGACAGTTGACAAGGTGAAAACCACATCAGAACAATAGTGAGACCTTCTAAATAGTTGAACACAACAGCCAAATCTTGTTCTTATTTGTTGATGCGGTGGGTGTAGGGGTCGGCGGGGTCCAACATAAAACTGGACTGATCTTCCTCATGATTTGAAGAAATACTAGAAAAAAGCGGGCTAAATCTGCCCACCACTATAATAAATTAATGTCTCAAGCCTCCATCTGTTCTGGTATTTATTTTGACGTTATGACCTTTGGCAATCCCACTCATTGCCTCCATCTCTCTCTGAAGCGGTTTTCATCTCACGTGGCATCTGTCAAACAGATGTCATTGAAAACGATCTTGGCTCGGCTCGCATGAATATTTTCCAGATCCGTGGATCATGTTTCCTGATGGCTAGGGATATATGAGGTGGAACTTCTGTTGAGTAAATTACAAACATTTCCTACAAACTCTGGATGTTTCCTTTAGGATTATTGTTGCTCACAATTGTGAATGTTACATTTTTAAGTGGAAAAAGTTAATGAAGCTTGTTGGACATCTGAAGGTTGCCTGATTAATGAATATAAGACAATGTGTCACATGTGTGGAGTGCTGTCTTGGTCGCAGGAGATCCAGTTGGCAACTATTTATCTTAAACTGCAAAAAAAAAAAGAGCCTTTCAGTAAATACAGTATGCCTCAATGTATCTCATTTCTATACTGCTCCTATCCTGTCCTGCAACAAAAATCCTTCCAAAACTAACACAGTTTGAATAGCTATTCAAATTCCTTCTGTGCAATCTCAATGAATTAGTTTTCTCGTTCTTTTGAAGAGGTTTTTATGCATGAGTAAATAGGAGTCAATAAATCAAGCAAGAATTTCAGGGTAAATTCGTTATTTCAGCTCAGAAGAGCTTAATTAGACAGGAAGAATAGGAAGTGGCTGCACTAAAACAATAAGAAGGACATTTGGTTCTGTTTGGGCTGCATAATGGGTACCACGGCACCACTGAAAAGAAGCTAAAATGAAACAAATCATCAAAGCATGCACTTTAATTGACATTACTGAAACACTCCCAATAGTGTGTGCTGTTTACACACTTACGATACATGTATACTGCACGTTTAGTTTAGATTACAAGAGACAGAGAGAGACGTCAGATTAATATCTGTAAGGCTATTTTGCAAGTGAAACAGATCGTTTGAGTGTGCCTAACCTGACCTTGAAAAAGAAAAAAAAATTGCTTGTGCGATGGGCAAGTGCAATGAGCGACCCATCCACTTTAATCAATGACAAAAAAAAGGGTTTGTTTGTTTCCTCAGTCGCTCAGGACAAAAGTTGAAAGAGATACATGGACAGAAATATGGACAAATGTGGTCTATTCATTAGGAGCACAACTGATCAACAAACACACTAAAGAGCATTGAATTATGCCTGACTGAAGACAGCGGAAGAGTGAAAGCATCATTTCAATTGGAAAAACCTTCCACTCTGTTTAAGACATGAAAAAAATTATCAGTGGTGGCAACAATTCATTTCAGATGGACTTAGGATCACAGGGTTGGTGGTTGGGGAACTGAGCTATATGAAATTTAGGAGTGGTTCTGCATTGTGAACAGTGCTGATGTACCTTTGAGCAAGGCATAGGATGCCCTTTACCCTCCCTGTACAGCATCAATCCATGCCTATGAGTTGGTTGATGGTATAATATAAGTTTCTCTCCATCCAGGTTCTATTACACGCCGGTGGTGTGTTTAAAACAATTTTCACCCCTTTTATACATTTAAATATCCTGTATTTGGGAAAGTAATACTTTTGAAATATGGTCTATGCCCCGAAGAAGGAAAGAGTGAGGATAACGTACAACCAAACACAAATTTGCATGTGCATGTGAAGCGAAAAGGTCACTGCGATCTTCTATTAACATTCATCAGTCTTGAGTATTGCTAAACGTCATCAACACGGTCAGGAAAAACAAAAATGTGATGTGATACCAGCACAACTTTAGCAGGCTAGTGTGGATCTACATTTTTAGGAATGATGTTAACATATCCAAAATAGGCCACCATTTTGACTAACAAGCAATGTGACGCATTACTGTGCCCTGGATTGTATTTGATTTAAGTTACCTCATCAACTACTATTGAGTCAAGAATTATTCTTAGCAAGCAATCATTCATGACTTATGTCTTGAAAAGCATCACTTTTCGTCAATGGATGTTTGGCTGTAAAGTGATGTACCAGGTGATAAACCAAAAACAGACTATTATTATTTGCTGTATATGTGGTTTGGGATATAACATTGGGAGGACACATGAGAAATTAAAATGTCATGCTCAAAAGGGTCCATTTTTTAACTATAGTTACTTGCTTCCATAGTTGATATACTGTGTAACAGGGGTGCCCACACTTTTTTACCCCAAGATCTACTTTTCAAGCAGCCAGCCTCTCGAGCTACCGACGGGGTGGGATGATGATGCTCCCAAACCGTTTTAAGGTTAATGTTATGTTGCCTCCGATATTTAAAATACAGAATTAGCTTTTTCTGCACTGTATTGTCTATGCTTTCATGCTGGATCAGGCTGTGCCAAGGTGGAATTTTAAAATTACACACCATCTCATCCTGCACTTTCTACTACGACTAGACCTTTCCCACTCAGAAAAGAGAAAATCTCATCCAGTTTAACCACTTTTTCTTCGATTATTCACATACACCAGCAATCATTGCATCTTAAAGCAACAGCTTTTCTTCTTTAACTTTCTCCATTAATCTTGAAAGTAAACACAAGCAGCATGTCTCGCTTGTCTTTGCTTTACGTTGCCAGACTTTGTTGCGAACTAAAACAGCAGTGGTGGACGCTGTCATTGTAAAACACATCGATGTGCTGCGTAAGTATTGTAACATTTGTGATTATGAGTGTACATCTTTAAGAGGGGGGAGTGTTTGGAGACGGGTGTAAGGTAAAGTAGGAAACAGCGAGTGTGGTGGCGCAGCGGTCGTTGTTTTAGAAAGTTCTGTGTGCTGCCTAAAGAAACCAGTGGCTTCCTCTTTTCATTTTTTACAGTACGTATGTGAATTGTGCCATTGGATGTCAATCAGTTATCCCTCACTCATTGAATCACATTGCAAAATGCCACAAACTGAATAGCTGTGTAATACTTTCAATTTGCATTGGATTTTTTTTTTTTTTTTGCACACAACGCAGAATATCTGCGAAGAGACTGCATAAGCAGTGCACAATTATGCACACGCACAGTTAAGAGGGAACATTGGGTGACGTTTTGTTTGGGGGTTTTTTTGGCACGCCGTCCTGCGATCAACCAAGACTGGTCGATCACGATCGACGCATTGAGCACCCCTGCTGTATAAATTGTACTCTAGTCGATCTTATTTTATGGTCTTCCAATCTCTTTTATTCACACACACTTGCACAGCTCTTTCAATATCACTGCTGAGAGCTCATTAATAGAAAGCACTGTAAATCCTAAAGTATGTAGTCTAATTAAGAGCCTGGTATGACGCCATATTTTTTTATATACAGTAATCGACCACTCTTTGCATTTTTGCCCATTTGGTTAAATATGGTCAAGGTTAAACCAGGACATTTGAAATGCTCTGCTAAAGACAAAAGGTACTCATGGTTCATTCAATAAAAGGAATGGTGTTGTCACTATCCTACAGATTGCTGATTAATTTTTATTTAAATTTAATTTTCTCTTCCAATGGCAATGTTACATACAAACAAACTCACATTCATTTAGTCATTTTGAAACATCAAGCAACATTTTACTTGCACAGAAACGTTGACCCGCATATTGCTTTCCTTGTTTCTCATTGTCACACACTGTACACCAGTCATTAGTCAGAATGGTAAAGAATAAAGGATTGATGATGGCCCACAATTTAATCACTCCAAAAAGAGAACCGTGTAAGGATTATGACACAAGTATGTTTATACACATTAATGTAACTATTTGGACTCAGTGTCAAAGAATATATAGTGACAACTTTTGCACCGGCCAAGCTTGATGTCTTGATGATAGTACGTTTTATTGTACCTCATTCGTGAAACAAAATCTAGCCCGCTTCATAATTTCATATGGTCTTGAAAATGGTCTTAAAAGTTTGACTAAATATTTTTAGAAATTGTTACATCAAAGACTCAACACCTTATCCTCTCAAAACAAAGTTTGGCAAGGAGCCATAATTCCAGAAAAACCACTGCTTGATTATCAATCACAATCAATTATTGTCATATTGCTCTGATTTTTACTTAGCTGGCAATCGTTGCAGAGGGCAGAAGCACAATGTTTCTAGCCGCCCATCTTAATCTGATCAATGATGATTTCCTGCAGCCCTCTGGAGGCACATTCAACACATTTTTTTTTTCCCCTGGCGTTGTGGGAGGACACATCTGCTGGGAAACGAATTTGCATATGCAGCAGAAGTTGTGAAAGATGAAAAACAGGTAAGATTCACCAATCTCGTGAAGAATACGTCCGAGAACGAATTGCTATTTCTCATTCAGGGAAGCACTTGCCATTATTCCACTAATATAAAGATGAACCTAATCCCATGATAGTCAATGGTCAGTTCCAACACATGAGCGCATGGTTGCCATGTAAGTGTCAGATTCACACAGCTCCCGTAATTAGCATTATAGTAATTATATAATTATGATGGACACAATTATGAATGTGGGTTTGAATGCCTGGACGGTGTGTGTGTGTGTGTGTGTGTGTGTGTGTGTGTGGTGTGTGTGTGTGTGTGTGTGTGTGTGTGTGTGTGTGTGTGTGTGTGTGTGTGTGTATAATACATAGAGGGTGGAGGTTGACAACAGAGGGTGGCTTCTGGCGATGGTGAGGGAGGTTTGAGGCGAGAGCTGCAGATTCGAGGCAGAAGTCAGAGACGAGAGAGTAGCATATTGTTCAGACTCCATTTAAGCCACTAATCTTGGAATACACTCGGGAATAACAAGGTAAGACACTAATTACCGTTTTGAATTACTAATTAATTACTTTCTCTGGATAATATTGGTGTATCTGTTAAATAAATATTGGATTCTTATAGGATGATGGATCTGTTTTAGCTCTTTGTTGTAGTAAATGTTTTCTGTTACCTATTGATCTGGCAGTGGGGATGGTGGAGGGTGGGGGGGGCGACTAAAAAGTGTTTTGTTTTTTGTTTTGTTTTTTATTCTTTTGGGTGTGCATGTTTTTGTGGCAGTGATCAAGGCAACGTAGGAACAGGAAAGAACGTACAGTATATGCAAAAATTTTGAAATATCGCAATTAGATCAGGTTGTAACTTGTTGCTGAAGCTATTTTAGCATATGAAATAATGAAAAGAAAACCTCAATCAACGGGGGAAAAAAATAAATTTTTTGAGAAAATGTTTGAAGTTACAGTTCAACCCTTTTAACATGAATATAAATGTTAAAAAAAAAAAGTTAACCACTATTATAAATGAAACACAAAAACAATAGCATGTTAAGTTTGAGGGACAGTCAAATTCAGGTCAAGTTGATTTTCAACAGTTAAAATGTAAAAGATTACAGCTGACTTTCCCATTTCTCTTATTAAGGTATGGCCTGGATAGAAAAGCCATATTTCCAGTTCAGTGGTCATTATCACAACTTTCCACTTCGTCATCATTGGTTCTCTTCCACGATGGCATAAAAAAAGCCAAATAAAGTATGCAGCATGATGGTTTTACTTTATACTTTATTTACCAAATGCTGTATTTATTACATGGGGTTTTGGGCTTTAAAGTTTGTTTAAATCAGAATTAGAATTGCTCTATACTGAGGCAAACCAAAGCAATCAGTCGTTTGTTTGCATGCCGTCAGTTCTGAATCCAGTAGTTCTCTGAATAAAATAGTGACACATAAGGAAGATATTGTTTACGTCTAAAATATTGAAAAAATAATTTTTGCCACTCTATTGTATAAAATCTTTTCCTTTTGTTACTTAATCATAACCGCATTAAATGCTCACTCATGCAAAATAATGCTGAATATTTTGACAGCCATAATTTCACTTGGCCTGCACGTCACCTTAATTTACGCTAAAGTCTGAATTTTTATTCAAGCAAGGCCATGTGTTTTATAATTGGATTCTATAGGGAAGCAATAATTTAACAAAAGACTTGAAAATGAAATGGGCTGCAGAATTGGAATAAGGAAATATAAAAAGCATCAATTATGAATGTGAAGCCATTCCTAATACTAATCCCATCTATTTACATTTTAAATTTGTTCCAGATAAAAGATGCAACACAAGTATGACACTTTTGAAATGCTCGTCTGTGTTCAATGTTTGTTTCGATACTACATATACTGTACAACTACAGTAAAAACAAGATGTGGTCAAACAAAAAGGGTTAAGGGCAAGGTAGTCATGTACTCAAGTTATATAATGACTAGGGGCGAAGCATTATGAAATTAGTGGAAATGTATTGAAAGGACTACATCAAAACACTAAAATATGCAAATGGCAGCAACATACACTAAAGGCAATACTGCAAATGAAAACAAAAAAGAAAAACAAGCAACAAATTAAAAAAAAATGCATTAACCATACCACCTCTCGAGCTGGACCCTATCACAGTTGACTTTGGCCAGAGGGGGGCTACACCCTGAACTGGTCACTAGCCAGTCACAGGCCACATAGAAACAAAAGAAACAGTCATACTCACAGTCACATCTACAGGCAATTTAGAGTCTTCACCTAGCCTATCAAGAACGTATTGGGGATGTAGAAGGAAAACAGAGGACTCAGAGGAAAGAAAAAAAAAACCTCACAGGTACACAGAGAACATGCAAACTCCACATAGCCGAAGCTGTATTTGAACCCGTGTCCTCAAAGCTGGGGTGCGGGGTTCCGCACCGACTGTTTTTGTTGTTGCGCTTCCGGAGTAGTGTTTTGATGTCGAACAATAAAACAAGTTCTGTTCCTGTGTCCGACACTCCGCCTCCGACTCCTTTTCTCCGGCGCTACACTGGTGACCCCAACGTCAGTCCCGGCGTTTTCGACACTGAAACGAACATGGCAACCGCCATCCTCAAATTGCCGGAGTTTTGGGAGACGTCCGCGGCAGCGTGGTTCGCACTGACTGAGGCTCAGTTCGCCCTCCGCGGGATCTCAGATGATTACACGCGTTACTACCACATTGTCTCAGCACTCGGGAGCTCAACGGCGGCCAGAGCGTTGAACTTCATCACTTCTCCCCCGGCCCAAGATAAGTATGCTGGGATCAAGGCTCACCTTCTCAAGGTTTTTGAGCTTTCACGGCCGGAGCGTGCCCGACGTCTGTTGGCTATTAATGGACTGGGGGACAGCAAACCTTCCGAACTCATGGAAATGATGCTAAACCTGCTGGGCACGGAAGAGCCCAATTTCATTTTCATGGAACTGTTTCTCAGGCACATGCCACCGCATGTTCAGACGGCGCTCGCTAACAGTACTGTCACTGAGCCCCGGGCTCTGGCCGAGGAGGCCGACCGTTTCTTCCTGGCAACCCAGCGCTTCTCCCCTGAGACGCTGGCCGCGACGCGCAGTTACTCGCCTCCGGGCGCGGGGGTGGCATCCAGCAGGCGCCCCATCGGCACCGACGGCCGTGCTGGCACAGGCTTGTGCTCCTTCCATGCCTGTTTCGGTGCGAAAGCGAAGAGGTGCCGCGCCCCTTGCAACTACGACACGTCGGGAAACGTCAAAGCCCACGCTTCGCAGCGGCCGTGAGCGTGGGCACGAAGAGACGGCTGCTGTTCGTCAAGGACACCCTTTCCGTGCGCAAATTCCTTTGCGACACCGGCGCCCAGAGGAGCGTCCTGACGGCCAATGCGGAGGACGCCGCTGGCGGGACTCATGGGCAACCCCTGCTGTCCGCTAATGGCTCCCCTATCAGCTGTTATGGCATGAGGACTGTGGACTTGTGTTTCGGGAGTCAGCGCTTCTCATGGGACTTTGTCACTGCCGATGTCTCATTCCCTCTCCTCGGCGCGGATGCACTGACTTTCTCCACGGTTGCCTGCGTCTGCAATGAGGCAACTTATGGCGGTCTCTCCAGTTCGCTCTCAGACGGCACCAAGTACCAGCTCCTCCTTGGTGAGTTCCCTGACACGACGCACTTTCTCCTCTGCCACGACTAAACATGGGGTCGAGCACCACATTGAGACCAAGGGCCCCCCGATTCACGCGAGGGCCCGACGGCTTGACCCTGAGAAGCTAGCAGTCGCTAAGTCCGAGTTTGACAACATGGAGCGCCTGGGCATCGTTCGCCGTTCGGATAGCCCGTGGGCCTCGCCGCTACACATTGTCCCTAAACTGAGTGGCGGGTGGCGACCGTGTGGTGACTACCGCCGCCTTAACGACGCCACTACGCCCGACCGCTACCCTGTTCCACACATTCAGGACTTCTCAGCCCACCTGGCGGGCAAAATCCTGGTCTCCAAGGTCGACCTGGTGCGCGGGTATCACCAGGTTCCGTGCACCCCTCAGACGTTCCCAAGACAGCTGTAATCACTCCGTTTGGACTGTTCGAGTTTCTGAGCATGCCGTTTGGTCTTAAAAACGCGGCACAATCTTTCCAGCGTTTAATGGATTCTGTGGTCAGGGACTTGCCATTTGTGTTCGTCTATTTGGATGAACATCTGATGCACCTTCGCGACCTCTTCGCAAGACTTGAGCAGCATGGCCTGATCATCAACCCGGCGAAGTGTGTTTTCGGGGTGCCCTCTATCCAGTTCCTCGGGCACCTCATAGACAAGAATGGCGCCGCCCCACTTCCGGCAAAGGTGGAAGCTGTCTCCGCTTTTCCCCGACCTCGCTCAGCTCGGGGCCTCCGGGAGTTCCTGGGGATGGTGACGTTCTACCACCGGTTCATCCGCCGGGCAGCCCACATCATGCGCCCACTCTATGAGGCTCTTAAAGACAAGGCCCCCAACCGGATGTTGAATGGGCGGCCGAGAGAATGGAAGCCTTCGAGGCTACAAAGGCCGCACTGAGTCGTGCCGCTATGCTGGCCCACCCGACCCACGGGGCCCCTGTCGCTCTCACTACCGATGCATCGGACTATGCTGTTGGAGCCGTATTCGAACAGTGGGTCGGCGGCGCCTGGCAACCGCTTCCCTTTTATAGCCGTCAGCTGGTCCCCAGGGAGCGCAAATACAGCACGTTCGATAGAGAGCTCCTCGGCCTCTGGCTGGCGATCCGCCACTTCCGCTCCCTATTGGAAGGCCGTGAGTTCACGGCATATGTGAACCATAAACCCCTCACTTTCACCATGTCTAAGGTGGCCGAGCCGTGGTCCGCCCGCCAGCAACGCCAACTGTCGTTCATCTCGGCGTACACTACGGACATCCAACACATTGCCGGCAAATCCAATGTGGTCGTGGACTGCCTCTCCAGGGCAATCGTCGGCACTGTGCATCTGGGTCTCAACTACTCCCGCATGAGCGCAGGACAGGCCTCGGACCACGGGGTGCAGGCCCTCAAGACTTCTGACACGGGTTTGCACCTGGAGGAAGTCGCGATTGGTGACTCGGGCGTCAGGTTGCTGTGGGACCTCTCGGCTGACCAGCCTCAGCAAACTGGCGGCGAGCTGTTTTCGAGGCGGTCCACAACCTCTCCCACCCCGGAAGGAAACTGTCCGTGAGGCTGGTGGCCCAGAAGTTCGTGTGGCGCGGTCTTAAGAAAGATGTGCAGGCCTGGGTCGACTCGTGTGCGGCCTGTCAGCGGGCTAAGGTGCATTGCCACACAAAAGCCCCCTTGGAGCCCTTCGCTGTCCCCGAGAGGAGGTTAGACCACGTCAATGTCGACTTGGTAGGTCCACTTCCTCACTCGCACGGTTTCACCTAGTTGCTCACCATGGTGGACAGGACGACCCGCTGGCCCGAAGCCGTTCCCCTCTCCTCGACAACGTCGTCAGACGTGGCCCGGGCGTTCATCGGCACGTGGGTTGCGTGCTTCGGGACCCCGTGCGACCTTTCCTCCGATTGCGACCCTCAGTTTACCTCTGAACTCTGGAACGCAGTCGCTGAGAGTTTGGGGGTCAAGCTGCACCGCACTACCGCCTATCACCCCCAGGCGAACGGTCTCTGCGAGCGGTTCCACCGCTCCATGAAAGCAGCTCCGCGTGCCGGCTTGACGGAAGGCAACTGGTTGGATAAGCTCC
Organism: Syngnathoides biaculeatus; assembly: GCF_019802595.1. Lineage (NCBI taxonomy): Eukaryota > Metazoa > Chordata > Actinopteri > Syngnathiformes > Syngnathidae > Syngnathoides > Syngnathoides biaculeatus. The sequence goes on from NC_084646.1 coordinate 19,724,651, forward strand.
CGTGGGTCATGCTCGGCCTCAGGTGCGCCCCCAAGGAGGACCTATTGTCCTCATCCGCCGAACTCGTCTACGGCCAGCCACTGCCACAGCGCCCTGGTCCGCAGCCAGGCAACGGTCCTCCCTGCTGGAGGCCGCAAAAGGGTTCGCGCCGGTTCCCACATTGCAACATGGCACCCCAGCTGCCCGGCTGCCCCGTCACCTGCGCTCTGCGGATTTTCTGTTTGTTCGTCATGACGTCCACCATGGACCTATCCGCCCCCCATACGACGGGCCATTCAGGGTCCTGGAGCACGGGGATAAGAGCCTGCTCGTGGACATTGGCGGCCGACACGAGACTGTTTCCGTGGACAGGGTCAAACCCGCGCACCTGGACATTGCCCAGCCTTTGAGGTTGGCCCTCTCCCCGCGCCGGGGTCGTCCCCCTTTGCCCTGTGCCCCTGCGCCTGCCGGGGTGCCCTTGTCCCGTGACTCAATGGACAAGGCGGCCCCGCTCCCCTCGGCCCCTACACTGCACACCCGCCGGGGTCGTGTCGTCATTCCTCCACAGCACGAGGATTTTGACTATGGGTGAATTCTGGGGGGGCTTGTGTGGTGTTTACATAATTCACCCGTGGGACCTCGAGTTGGGGTGCGGCTGTTTTTGTTATTGCACTTCCGGAGTAGTGTTTTGATGTCGAACAATAAAACAAGTTCTGTTCCTGTGTCCGACACTCCGCCTCCGACTCCTTTTCTCCGGCGCTACAACACCACTGTCATAAATCAACGGCGTGGGTTGCGGAACCAAATGCAGGACTTCGAGGAAGAGGCATATGTGGTTTATTCCAGAAACTGGGTCATACACGGTGTAGCAGTCCGACAAGGAAGAGGCACAGAAACGCTAGGCATACACACAGTAAGGTCAGATGACGAAAGGGGCAAACTAACAAACTCAACAGGACGGGATCAAACAAAAGGGCACAGAACCGCTGTGACTAGGGTCACTCTAACTTACACATAGAAGCAGAGAGTCCCACAGGCAGTGAATGCAACTTGCTAACACAAAGCAACGAACTGGCAAATGCCAGTGACGAAACTCCAACTTAAATACTTGATCTAATCACATTGCCTCATGTGAAACAGCTGTGACCGCCGACAGGTGTCAGCGATGACATAGGCCAGAGCGGTGGCTCGGCCACACCCCTCTTGGCCATGGCCCAGCCTTGCTCATGACCGCTACACAGGCAAATGGAAAGGGAATTTCAACCAAAACCAACAATTGGTTTGCCCACAGTCAAATCATGATTTCAAAGGTTCCGGTGTTGGACTTGCTAGATGAGTGGCTGTTGGCCTCTTGTCCAATGTGGCCATGACATGCAACCATTTACTGATCTGTAAAAAAAAAAAAAAAAAAAAAAAAAAAAAAGAATATGTCCCATCCATCCATTTTCTGAGCCGCTAATCCTTACACGGGTCTCGGGAGTGCTGGAGCCTATCCCAGCTATCAGCAGGCAGGAGGCGGGGTACACCCTGAACTGGTTGCCAGCCAATCGAAGGGCACATCAGGACAAATAGCCGCACTCACAATCACCCCTAGGAGCAATTTAGAGTCACCAATTAATGCATGTTTTTGGGATGTGTCAGAAAACCATAGTCCTCAGAGAAAACCCACGCAGGCACTGTGAGAACATGCTAACTCCAGGTGGGAGTCGAAATTCAATCCTCAGAACTGTGAGGCCAATGGTCTAACCAGTTGTTCCACCGTGCCGGCTAAGAGTTCCCAATGGAAATTTTGTAAATTTACAATAAACAGTATATACAGTATATAGGGGTAGGCCAGCACAACCGGTACAGGGTGTACCCCGCTTCCTGCCCAATGATAGCTGATATAGGTTCCAGCACTGCCGCAACCCTTGTGAGCATAAGCAGCTCAGAAAATGAAGGGATGGATGATTGGATAGGTAACAGCTTCAGCATCCTCCACCAGCTCCTGCATCGGCCCCTAGAGTGAACGGACTTATGAAATCTGGAGAGTTGACCCTGGCCTAGAAGAAACTGACTGATACTTCAGTAAATGGCAAATACAGTATTTGTTATGTATTCACGAGTAGAAGGGGTATTACATTTAGGGTCCCGTATTTTCTTGACACCACAAAATCGTTGAGAATAATCTATTTGAGATGCCTGACAGCACAACATCAACGAGTCATGTAAGGTGGTAGAAGTACAAACCATTGCCAAAGACCATTATTGTATATAGTAAAAAACGATCAGGGTTTACAATCGTAGATATGGTAGAAGCTCTCACAATCAAAGGATCTTAGCTAATACTGTAACCATGTTACCATGTTATAACCATCTTGTAAATGAAAAAATGAGTATTTGTGTCATAGAATGTGACCAATGACAAACCTCATATGGCAATTACTAAGAAATGTGACACACTGGTGGAAACAAAACAATATGTGCCACACAGACAACAATAAATCACATAATCCACATGGGCAACAAAACAAAAACAAGCAACGGACAAAATAAAAAACAATCTCGATGAATAACACTGTAAAAATGTTGCATATTGCCTGGAGTGGTGTGCCCAGGAGACCTAAGATATAAATAAATTGCCAATCATAGACCACTTTACGATTTATATGTTCAGGCAAAAGGATTGGCAGATTGACTTTCACAAATGGAACAGGCGGCATGCTTAGATTAGCAATTAATCTGTTCTCAAATCACATCGTGGATGCAGGCTCCACAAGTGGGCACCTACAAAAAGGAATAGTCAATGAAAAACATTTTAAAGTCATCTTGTGACCATTTGGTTTGAATGCTAAAAACACTGGGGGAGGTCGTACCAGGGCGGCACCGACTGCCGGAGACCAATTCCTTGTGCTGATTCTGATGTAGCCTATAAAATAATTCACAGAACTCAATTTAAATGTCAGGTGTCATGAAATGGATGATGTGATTTTTAGTATGTTATGAATGAAAACACGTCAGCCAATATGGGCCCATGCGTTTTTTAACCACAAAACTGTTTAAAGGGCCACTGTCATGATATGCATGATTTTTAGAATGTTATGATATGATAATGAAAAACGGCAGCCGGTGTGGACCCATGCCTTTTTACACCGCAAAACATGATTTTGACGTATAGGGCTTTTTGTAACTGCGGCCATGAAAATCCTCTTGAGGGATTTGTTTTCGAGAAGAAGCAGGAAGTGACGTAAAGGACAGCGCCGGCCACAAGTGGACTCGTTTGTTTCTATTAGTTTTACCTCCGGGAAGGTAGCTCGTTGTTCCTTCGTATTAGCCAAAATGCCGGCTCATTGCATTGCTGGACATTGCTTGAACACTCGGGAGGATGGATTTACCCTTCCTTCATAAGTTTGCAAGAGTCCCGGTTTGTCGTGAAAAATTGATTGCACGGGTGCAGAGGACGAGAGCTTCGTGGGTTCCAGATTACAGGGAGGTGTGTATTCAGCTGCTAAAAAAAATAATAGTTTGGGGTCGACCACAATAATCGGTCTCTCAAAACGTAACAAAAGATCCGTGTATGAAATATATTAATGTGCGCATCGGACGGCGTCAGACAGCGGCGAATCTGAAGAACCCAGCCAACAATCTCTCACTCAGCATCGTGCGCGCAGTAATGCATGTTGATAGTTTTCATCGTGTATTGCGGTGGTTGTGAACAACCCTCTAAAAGCAGCACGCCTCGGCTCCATTATATGCCACCACGGCGCCGAAAATCAGCCACACCGGCTGAGGTGCCAAGTTCAGCGGTCACAGCTTTTGTGAAGGCTGTGCGTCAGGCTTTGCGGCGCAGTAAAGTGCCCCAGCTGACTGTGTTGTTCATCGTACTGTGTCGTCTATGAACACCCCCCCTAAAGCAGCACGGCTCGGCTCCAACATTGTCATGCTCCTGGCTTCCTGGCCAGGCTGGGCGTGGCCAGCCAATTAGTCAGAGCACACCTGCACCTTGTTCCAGCTGATGCCTCCCAGTATATATAGGACTTGGGGGATGACTTGTCCTTCGCTAGATCGTCGTCCTTTATGCCCCGTTCCCGCACTCCTGTTTTCCTGACTTTTGCTCTCCGTGTACCGACCCACGCCTGTCCACTGACCACCCTCGTAAGCCTGCCGTACTATTACTTCTGCCTGGTTTGGACTGCCTACCTGAACACTGACCTTGGACTGAATAAAGGTTTCCTCTTCACCCTCTGCGTGTCTCTGGAGTCGTGCATTTGGGTCCGCCCTCATGCCCCGTTCATGACAGTACGATCTAGCCATAACATGGACCCAGCCAACTCCGAAGCCATCCGCTGTGCGGTGCAAGTTCAGGGCAACGTTCTGCCTGTTACGGAGCCTCCCCGTGCCGGCATAACTCCACTCTCCCGACCAGAGCGGTTCTCAGGCGACTCCGGCAACGTCAAGCCCTTCCTGGCGCAGTGCGACCTCCATTTTGAACTGCAAGCGTCCACTTTTCCCACGGACCGCTCCCGTATCTCCTTCGTCATTTCCCACATGACGGGGAGGGCGGAGACGTGGGCCACTGCCGAGTGGAGTCGTAACTCGGAGATCTGCCATTCATGGACGAGGTTCTCCAGTACGCGGCTCCGGAACGCCAGGCGGCGTCCTTGCTCATGACAATTCATCAAGGACGTCGCGGCGTGTCCGACTACGCCATTGAATTCCGGATCCGGGCTGCTGAGAGCCGTTGGAACGAGGAGGCCCTCCATGACGCGTGTCCCCACAGATCCGTGGCCACTTCGTTGCCATGGATCTTCCGCCTTCGCGAGACTCCCTCATCGCATTGGCCCTCAAGGTGGATCAGCGCCTGACCGTGCAGAGGCAGATGGACGACCTGAGGGAGGAGGAGACCGAGAGGCTCAGCCCGGTCGCTTCGCGGCCACCCGCGTTGTCTGCCCCATCGGAACCCATGGAGGGGCTTGGCAGTCCAGCGGAGGAGCGTCTGCGCCGGCGACGGGAGGGTCGCTGTTTTTACTGCGGGCGTTTGGGACACTTGATCGGTTGCTGCCCGATTCGACCAGAGCACTCCGACATCAGGATCTCTACTCCGGTGAGTGTGCGGTATACCGCGGCGGAGTCAGGCAGGTCCCTTCTTCACCTCACCTTGGGAACGGACTCCCGTTCATGCACTGTGACGGCTTTCATAGATTCCGGGTCGGACGCTAACCTGATAAATCCCCGCGGGGTCGAGGAGCTGGGGGCAGCAACTTTCCCCACGCAACGGCTTTGTCACGCCTATGCCGCCAACGGCAAGTTCCTTTATCGGGTTACACATCGCACTCAGACGTTACATATGAGCTTTCCGGACGCTCACTCAGAGCGTATTAGCTTTCATGTCTTCAACGCACGTAGTAGCGACATCATCCTGGGCAGCCCGTGGCTCAAAGAACATAACCCGTACATAGATTGGGCCACGGGTCAGATCAAGACTTGGGGAGAGGACTGTCGCAGTTGCTGTTTCGCTGTCCAGGAAAAACAAGGGTATTCAAGTCGCGCCGGTTCGGCTAACAGAAACTAGTACCGCCCCGGAGCTGACCGCGGTGCCCTCCTGCTACCATGACCTCCGGGAGGTCTTCTCTGAATCTAAGGCAAAGTCTCTGCCGCCACATCGGTCATACGACTGCGCGATTGAACTCCTGCCAGGCACCTCTCCTCCCAGAGGGAAACTGTTCTCGTTAACAGGACCAGAGCATCAAGCCATGAGGGACTACATCGAAGACTCGCTGGCAGCCGGGCTCATTACCCCCTCATCCTCACCAGCCGGTGTGGGGTTCTTTTTTTTCAAGAAGAAGGACTCCACGCTGCAACCCTGCGTCGACTACCGAGGAATGAACGACATCACAGTCAAGAACCGGTACCCCTTGCCGCTGATCGCTACAGCATTCGAACTCCTTCAGGGAGCCCGGATCTTCACCAAGCTCGACTTGCGCAGCGCCTACCATCTGGTGCGGATTCGGGAAGGAGATGAGTGGAAGATGGCGTTCAACACCCCCACAGGGCACTATGAGTACGTTGTGATGCCTTTTGGACTGACAAACGCCCCGGCCGTCTTTCAAAACTTCATTAACGACGTGCTTCGGGAGTTTCTGAATAAATCTGTCTTTGTATACCTGGATGACATTCTCATCTTTTCGGCAGACCTAACCTCTCACATTCGACAAGTCAGAGAAGTGCTCCGGTGTCTGCTGCAGCACCAATTGTACGTAAATATGGACAAGTGTGAGTTCCATCGGGCATTCGTGTCCTTCCTGGGCTTCGTACTGGCAAAGGGAGAGATACGTATGGACCCCGGGAAGGTTGATGCGGTGCTGCGGTGGCCTATCCCCGCCAACAGGAAGGACGTACAGAGGTTTTTAGGATTCGCTAATTTCTATAGGAAGTTCAAAAGGAACTTCAGTTCCATGGCCGCTCCTCTGCATGCACTCACCTCGCCACACACCACCTTCGCGTGGTCCGGGACCTGCCAGGAGGCCTTCAGCAGGCTAAAGGCAAGTTTCACTGCTGTGCCCGTTCTCATTGTTCCGGACCCAGATAACCAGTTTATGGTGGAGGTGGATGCATCTAATTCAGGAATCGGAGCCGTCTTGTCTCAGAGGAGTCCCAGGGACGGACGGATCCACCCGTGCGCGTTCCTGTCTAGGAAGCTGACCCCGGCAGAGAGGAACTACGACGTGGGAGATTCGGAACTGCTGGCGGTCAAGAGCGCGTTGGAGGAGTGGCGGCACTGGCTGGAAGGCTCGCAAGTACCGTTTGTTGTCTTCACGGACCATAAGAACCTTGAATACCTGAAGTCTGCGAAGAGGTTGAACGCCCGCCAGGCCAGGTGGGCCCTGTTTTTCACCCGCTTCCGCTTTACGGTGTCCTTCCGCCCAGGCTCCAAGAACGGCAAGCCGGATGCACTCTCACGGATCCACGAGGGGGAGCGCACAGAATCAGAGGCTGCTCCTATCCTGCCAGAGGCATGCTTCGTGTCCAGCTTCACCTGGGCGGTCGAGTCGCGGGTGAAGGAGGCCCTGGGAGAGACAGCACCGCCCGCGGATTGTCCATCGGGCCGCATTTTCGTCATTCCATCTCTGCGAGGAGACGTCATCAACTGGGCCCATACCAACAAAACGGTCTCCCACCCGGGTATGGCAAAAACGCGTTCAGTGGTCGAACAAAGGTTCTGGTGGCCCAACCTCAGCAAGGACGTAAGGGAGTTCGTCAACGCCTGCCCGGTGTGTGCGGCTAATAAGACTTCCCGCCTACGGCCTGTTGGTGAGTTGCGACCCCTGTCCACCCCCTTTCGTCCGTGGTCACACATCGCGCTGGACTTCATCACCGGCCTGCTGCCTTCCCAATGGAACACAGTGGTGCTGTCTGTAGTGGACCGTTTCTCCAAGATGGTCCACTTCGTGCCGCTTCCAAAGATCCCGTCGGCCAAGCAGACACCCCAGCTGGTGTTAGACGAGGTCGTCCGTTACCACGGGCTACCCCAGGACATCGTTTCGGACAGGGATCCACAATTCAGCGCCCGCTTCTGGAAGGAGTTCTGCAACCTCATCGACGCTTCAGCTAGTCTGACATCGGGTCATCACCCGGAGTCTAATGGCCAGACTGAGAGGATAAATCAGGAGTTGGAGATGGGTCTTCGATGTCTGGCATCCAGGGACCAGAGCACGTGGAGCCAGCACATCAAGTGGGTGGAGTATGCCCACAATTCTCTACCCTCCGCCTCAACAGGTATGGCTCCACTCCATGTCGTGCATGGTTATCCTCCGTCCCTGTTTCCTCCACTGGCCACAGACTCCGTGGTCCCGTCGGCCCTGGCCGTGGTGCGACGCTGCAAACGGACCTGGGAAGCAGCTCGGAGGACACTGCTGTGCATGAGCAGCGGACCGCAAGAGAAGAGCCGCACCAGAGCTCAGAGTGGGACAGCGAGTGTGACTCTCCACCAAAGATCTTCCGCTGCGGACGGAATCCCGCAAACTTGCTCCCAGGTTCATTGGCCCGTTCCCGATTTCCAAGATCATTAACCCGGTCGCCGTCTCGCTGAAACTGCCCAGGTCGATGAGGGTGCACCCTACGTTCGACGTCAGCAGACTTCGCCCGAATCGCACTTCGTCGCTGGCTCCTCCGGTCAAGCCCCCCACGCCCCCCCCGCATGGTGGACGGTGGGCCGGTGTAAACTGTGTGCTGACTGCTGTCTTCCCGCCGCAGAGGAAGTGGGGTCCAGTACCTGGTGGACTGGAAGGGATATGGCCCGGAGGAGCGCTCCTGGATCCCCTCTCGCTTCGTTGTGGACTGCTCCCTCATCACGGACTTTCACGCGGCTCATCCTGATTCTCCTGGGCCGTCCAGAGCCGGCCGTTGAGGTGGGGGGGGGGGTACTGTCATGCTCCTGGCTTCCTGCCCAGGCTGGGCGTCGCCAGCCAATTAGTCAGAGCACACCTGCACCTTGTTCCAGCTGATGCCTCACAGTATATATAGGACTTGGGGGACGACTTGTCCTTCGCTAGATCGTCGTCCTTTATGCCTCGTTCCCGCACTCCTGTTTTCCTGACTTTTGCTCTCCGTGTGCCGACCCACGCCTGTCCACTGACCACCCTCATAAGCCTGCCGTACTATTACTTCTGCCTGGTTTGGACTGCCTACCTGAACACTGACCTTTGACTGAATAAAGGTTTCCTCTTCACCGTCTGCATGTCTCTGGAGTCGTGCATTTGGGTCCGCCCTCGTGCCCCGTTCATGACAGACATCAGCCACACTGGCCGGCTGCAATGAGCCGCAGTGACTCATCTCCGCCGCGGCAGTGGATCAGACGGGGATGTGGTTTGGCCGTGATCGCATATCATCTGAATATGGCTCAAAACAATAGAGTAATATTGCCCTGAGGGCTCGAAACAATAGTGTAATATTGCCGCAGTAACTTCACTCGGTTGTGTGGTGTTGTCCTTTTCGAAAAGAGCTTCCGTGTCAGAAGGGACGTGTTCGTCTCCCATGGTTAGGGTGCACCGTGTGTTTCATTGGCGAATGTCCGGGTGACGTCACTACATTGAACTGAATAATGTTATATTTATTTTTTATTACAATATCTATTTTAGAATGTTTATAGGGATGATACTTGGCCTTTAAATGACAACACACAAACATATATATTTGAAAAAAAAATTCATGAGAATAAATATCTTCAGCGGCATACTTTACTCCGACAAAGTCAGCAGATTAAAGACTGATGAAAAATCAATTCATACAGTTTTAATCATATTCCACAGAGGAGCGGTTCTCACCAATAAAAAAGAAAGTTGTGTATTGAGTCAAACAACAATGATGATATTCAGGTCCCGCGGTTTAGAGCACTTAAACGACCATAGGGAGCAGATGCTAATTTCAATTTCATTCACTCAGTCTGCTCTTGATTGTCACACTTGAGATGAGATTTTTATGAAAGGAATATCATTTAACTAGGAATCTTCAAGACTGCATGGAAAATGGTGCGTAGCTGCATCAAGATACCTGTGCACTCCATCAACATGGAGGAGGGGGATTTTAAAAACATGGCCCATGCCCAAAGGGCACCAGGCTTGATTATGTGGCTGGCGTATGGGTATGCACGTGGATTGACAGGTAAAATGCCTCTGAGCAAGGCACATGACATTCCCAAATGCTCTCCAGGCATAGGAACACTTCTAACTGCTCCAATGTGTCATCCATAAATGCTGTAGATGGGAAAAAAACATGCCGTGGGAATTCCTTCATCAAATATAATCTGTGGAGGAGTACAATGAACGCAAAGACCTTTAAATCAAAGTGTAGGAAAGCAGAACGGAAGTGGAGAAAAGCTAGACTCCAAATTGACCATGTTGAATAGCCTTGTGTTTGAAATGTGCTATATAAATAAATTTGCTTTGCTTCGCTTGTGGACTTCTAAGAAGTTCTAATTTCAAACCTATTTTTTTTTCCGTTCCATATGATTAATTAACATTTAATTCCAGACTTGAAATGTGGCCATTACAAATACTCTATTTACTCTATAAGATTTGTTTTTGAATAAATTATAACTGTTGTTTTCAATAAATTCTAACTTTTCTAACTGTAACAGAAATGTAAAAATAAAAAATGAACTTGTTATAGCAGCCAATAACACAACACATGTGCACCATCGTCTCAGAAGTCAAAAAGCGTCTTATGTAATCTAATGTAACCAGCGAAATAAGACCTCTCAATATGGCAGCCAGAAAAAATTCAAAACGGATGTGACGTCACCTGCAAGTCACCTATACATGCCCTGCAATAGATACTTTTCAGTAATGTTACGCCTAACACGTGTTTTTTTTGTTTTCAACACCAGCTTGAACGGCAAGATTGTGTCTACATATCATGGCAGACTCGTCATCGTCAAACCTAAACTCGACAGTTTTATCAGATATTGCACAACAATTGGACAGTCATGACAAACGATATACAGAAAAGATACAAACAATCCCCTCACCACCAACAACAACATACATATGTACAGAACATGTATTTACCAGAAATGAAATGCTTGCTGCACAGTCGAGAGTACACGGTGGGCGCACAGTTGTCCCCCTTCATGGCAGATACCCATCTGTCGCACCTTTCTTTGTTGGTTGGGAAGCGATAAAAGTGTATACTGCAATGTTTTGGCAATTTGGCTTTTATATACAGTGAAGAAAATAAGTATTTGAACACACTGCTATATTACGAGTTCTCCCACTTAGAAATCATGGAGGGGTCTGAAATTGTAGGAGCATGTCCACTGTGAGAGAGATAATCTAAAGAGAAAAATCCAGAAATCACAATGTATGCCTTTTTAATGATTTATTTGTGTGATACAGCTGCAAATAAGTATTTCAAACCTGTCTATCAGCTAGAATTCTGACCCTCAAAGACCTGTTAGTCCGCCTTTAAAAGTCCACCTCCACTCAATGCATTATCTTGAATCAGATGCACCTGTGTGAGGTTAGCTGCATCAAGACACCTATGCACCCCACACAATCAGTAAGACTCAAACTTGTAACATGGGCAAGACCAAAGAGCTGTCCAAAGACACCAGAGACAAAATTGAAAAATTTCCAAGCACCTTGGTGAAAAAAGGTCCACTGTTGGGGTAATCAGAAAAATGGAAGAAGCTAAACATGACGATCAATCTCAATCGGAGTGGAGCCCCATGAAAGATCTCACCTCATGGGGTCTCAATGATCCCTGGAAAAGTGAGGAATCAGCCCAGGACTACATGACAGGACTTGGTCAATGACCTGAAAAGAGCTGGGACCACCGTTTCCAAGGTGACTGTTGGTAATACACTCAGACGTCATGGTTTGAAACCATGCATGGCACGGAAGGTTCCCCTGCTTAAATCAGCACATTTCAAGGCCCGTCTTAAGTTTGCCAATGACCATTTGTGTCATACAGAGGAGTCATGGGAGAATGTTTTGTGGTCAGATGAGACCAAAATGGAACTTTTTGGTCATAATTCCACTGACCATGTTTGGAGGAAGACGAATAATGAGTTCCATCCCAAGAACACCATCCCTACTGTGAAGCTTTGGGGGTGTTTTTCTGCACATGGGAAAAGGACGACCGCACTGTATTAAGGAGAGGATAACCGCGGCCATGTATTGTGAGGTTTTTGGAACAATCTCTTTCCCTCAGTCAGAGCATTGAAGATGTGTAGTGGCTGGGTCTTTCAACATGACAATGACCCGAAGCACACAGCCTGGAAAACCAAGGAGTGGCTTCGTAAGAAGCACATCAAGGTTCAGGCGTGGCCTAGCTGGTCTCCTGACCTAAACACAAAAGAAAATCTTTGGAGGGAGCTGAATCTCCGTGTTTCTCAGTGACAGCCCAGAAACCTGTCTGATCTAGAGAAGATCTGTGTGGAAGAGTGGGCCAAAATCCCTCCTATAGTGTGTGCAAACCTGGTGAACAACTACAGGAAACATTTGACATCCCTCTGTAATTGCAAACAAAGGCTACTGTACCAAATATTAACATTGGGTTTCTCAGGTGCTCAAATACTTATTTGCAGGTGTATCACACAAATAAATTGTTAAAAAAATCATACATTGTGATTTCTGGATTTTTCTTTTTAGATTATCTCTCTCACAGTGGACATGCACCTACGATGAAAATTTCAAACCCCTCCATGATTTCTCAGTGGGAGAACTTGCAATATAGCAGGGTGTTCAAATACTTATTTTCATGCCTGAATTGCCTGACCCCTTTTTTGTCCATTCTTGCAACCATGAACCACACAATGAAATACCATGATAAAAAAAGGCCATAACATGCCTATAAGCAAGCCAATATTCACAAAAGCTCACTAAAAAACACGAGTTGTATTGTAGTTTTGCCGTCCAGTATGGCATCGTAAACAAAAGTCATGTGACTCGTCATGTCACGTGAAATGTATCTATTGGCTAGTGACCAGTTCAGGGTGTAGTCCGTCTCTTCCCTGAAGATTTCTGGGGTAGGTTGCAGCCCTCCACAAACCTCGTGAAGCGGTACTGATAATGCATGGATGGATAGCTAATGTACTGTATGTCGGTTTTATTATTTCAGATGACACATACATTTTTTAACAGAAAGAAGCTGAAGGTTATAAGGCTTGCACAAGTTACGACACATTCAGTCATTTTTGTGGCCGACAACATCAAGCAATTTTCTTAAATAATGAGATGGAGAATATTTCACGTCTCTGAATTTGTTCCCATCATATACATATCATCTTATGTCTCCCTGGGTGGGAAAATAGCTGTAAGCATGTCTGACCATGGAACTGAAAGAGCTGTCTGAGCTGGTTCAAGAAATGATGATATCCACAGTGCACAGTCTTGTAATAATTAATCTCTTGTATTTCTGTCTATTTCAATTTAATGGCGATGGGTGTTTCATGTTATCCCTCCCAGGTTGTGTCACCACTCGGACAAGATGAATCCTGACACAAACGGCAGCGACGTGCATCTAGAGAACACAAGTGTGACATTGGACAAGTTTCTGGAGAAATATTTGGGCCCCCGTCGCTCACCCATGTTTCTCCCCATCTTCCTGATTTATCTGATCATATTTTTAGTGGGTGTGGTTGGCAACGTGCTCACTTGCACGGTCATCTCACGAAACAAAGTGATGTGGACGCCAACCAACTACTACCTGTTCAGCTTGGCTGTGTCAGACCTGCTGGTGCTATTGCTGGGGATGCCACTGGAGCTCTACGAGCTGTGGCAGAACTACCCGTTCCTGTTAGGGAAGGGAGGTTGCTATTTTAAGATTTTCCTTTTCGAGACTGTCTGCTTGGCATCCATCCTTAATGTGACAGCGCTGAGCGTGGAGCGCTACATCGCTGTGGTGCACCCGCTACGTGCAAAATACATGGTGACGCGCACCCACGCCAAGCGGGTCATCGTCACAGTGTGGGTTTTGTCGGTCTTGTGTGCTCTTCCCAACACAAGTCTGCATGGGATTTCCTACCTGTCTAGTAATTCCTCCAGTCCAGACGGGCCAGAGAAGGTGGAGATTCCTGACTCGGCCATATGTACATTGGTGAAGCCTCAGTGGACATATAACCTGATCATACAAGTCACCACTTTACTATTTTTCTTCCTGCCCATGCTTACTATTAGTGTTCTGTACACGCTCATTGGGCTGCAGCTCAAACAGGAGAGGATGCACCAAGCACTGGAAGCAAAGTCAGGCGCTGGTCAGGACAGTTTCTGTTGCGCCCGAACTCAACAACAAAAGGCCAGACGACAGCAGGTCACCAAAATGTTGTGTACGTATTATCACTTTTTCATTTTCCAGTGAAATTCTGGATTTGGTATCTTTTTTTCTTTTTTTTTTAATTAGTGTAAGATTAGACATGATTTACTAAAGGCAAAAACATAAATGCTGACAAAGACTGGTGTGGATTGGATAGACTATTGAATAAGTAGTATTTACATAACTAGGATTGTATTTTCCATTTCATTCACACATATTTAGCCCTTTTCTACCCAGATGCCCAAAATATTCGATGATAAACCAGTACCGCTATGTGTAATGATCACTGCATTTATTTTGTTGAATAAAAGATGTGGGGAGTAAGAACCAGCGGGATATAGTTTTTCTGCAGTATAAACATTTTTGAAAAGTTACATGTCTACATTATCTCTTGCATGTAGTGTATGTAAAGACTTGGGAATTTAAGTCAGAGGACACACGTTCAAGTCAAACTATGGATAAAAATTTAAAATGGAAAGTTTATATTGGAGAGATGCTAGTCTTTTTACTGGCTACTGTTGAGCCTTGAGCAAGGCATTGTCCCCCCCAGCCTCAGCTCAAGTGGTCTAACATACATGCAACCCTATTTTGGATCAGCAGCATAGAAAATGGATGGACCGATGGCTCTGTGTTCATAGATGTTTTGTAGTTTCAGTGAAAAAAAAAATACAAATCATTCATCCATTTTCTGAGCTGTTAATCCTCACAAGGGTTACGGGAGTCCTGGAGCCAATCCCAGCTGTCATCGGGCAGGAGACAGGGTACACCCTGAACTGGTTGCCAGCCAGTCGCAGGCCATATGGACACAGACAAGAGTCACAATCACATCTCGGGGCAATTTAGAGTCTCCAATTAGTGTTGCATCTTTTTGGAATGTGGGAGGAAACCGGAGTGCCCAGAGAAATCCCACGCAACCATAGGATGAAAATGCAAATTCCACACAGGGGGGGGCACATTTTGAACCTCAGCCATCAGAAGTGTGAGGCCAACACTCTGCAGCTGCGCCACCGTGCCGTCTAAGTATCATAAATTTTTGAAAATTTGATTTTAGAGCATCCCTGGCAATCAGAGAGCTGACTTGGAGCTAGTCACAAGAAGGAGTCATGCTATATCACCAGTGACAAAACTCTTCAACCGTGCATTTCCTTGCATCTGGATTATTTCAGTGCACTGGTGCATTGCAGTGGTGGTCTTTCCCAGATGTACTATGCCAAGTTTTAAATGCAATGTTATGCAGGCTGGGCTGATTCTCGACAGTACACCCAATTCACATGCTCTCGATAAATTTTCTCGCTCCAAAGTTATTGTAGCAATAGGTTTGTCTTCTGTAACTCAGTTAATTGTTGATTTGCCTTTTCCTTTAACACTTCCAATTCCATCATTCCAAGCTCAATTTTTCACAAGCAGTGTTGTCTTAATTTTAAATATGCCGGTTTTAACCACTTCAATGCATGTTGCCATGGGCGTTGTTGAGTGACATGCTCACCTACAGTGCATGGAATCTGTTATACTCACAATTAGCACCTGCTATATGGGATTTTAGTAAATCAAGCCCTTCATAAATTAACCGTATTACACACACAACAACAACAAAAATGTATACCTATTTCATGTAATTTACCAGTGAATAATGAATTAATCTTACCTATTGTAAGATTGATGACACAACACATTGCTAATCACCAAAATCGTTTTTAATGTTTGGTTAATAAACCAATAGTATGTGCAAACAGATGCTCTACAACCAAAATTTTAAATTTTGGATTTATTCTGGTTGCCCATTTGTGGTCTAATTTTCTATGTTGAAAACTCTAATACATTCATGTTTTCATGCTTTTTCTTCCCAGTTGTTTTAGTGGTGGTTTTTGGGATCTGCTGGGCCCCCTTCCACACCGACCGGCTTGTGTGGAGTTTCATCACTGAGTGGACTAACAGCGATCGCCAAATCTTCGAGTATGTGCACATTATCTCTGGAGTGTTATTCTACCTCAGCTCAGCAGTGAACCCAATTCTCTACAACCTCATGTCCACACGTTTTCGGGAAATGTTCAAGGATGTCATGTGCCACCGGGCTCACAATGCCATCCCGAGAAAATATTCGTTAAGTATCACTCGAGTGACACTCCGCAGTATCTTAAATGAAGCTCCACTCAGTGTGGGAGCCAATGTTGTGGAAGGAGAGGTTGAGGATGGAGACCGAGTGGTGAAAGAGGATTCCACTCTCGCAAGTTAAGTATTGTGATTTTGAAAATATGTATGGGGATTTTATTTTCTCACCGATTCAGCCAAATATCCTAAATGATTACATCTAGAGAATGACTTGTTCAAAAGCCAAATTATAAAGACAAATTTAAAGGAGGGTTGAATTTTATTAACTGTGATTGTGCTTGTCGGGTTCTTGTACTTATTGTTTTGGAAAATCTAGCATCTGTATTCGTAGAGAGCCACAGATACAGTACACATCTATTCCAGACATTGTGTCATGACAATAAAAACAAACTACTGTGAATGTCATATATTTGTTATTTTACGGAAGGGAGAAAAAATTCTTTTACAGCAATGTATTCATAAAAAAAACAACAAAAAAAATTGATTAAACAGCACCAGACACACACACCTTTTTTCATGACAATGTTTGTATGTCCTAACAAGGAAAAGCAACAACCTCCAACCAAGCATTCTATGAACATTTCGTATTGAATTCAAAATAATTCAAAGTTGACTGAAAAATTAAGACACCCACTTTTGACCTGGACTCATCAGTCAGGCTTCTAAAAACATGTTGCTCAAAATCCAAAGCAATCAACACTTGCTTCTATATTTTTAGGCTTACACGTTGGTTACAATTTCCCCAAATCAAAAGGGTCAACTTGCATCCATGTGAAAATAATAATTGCTGTGCCTGATTAGATTTGGGACTCACTGTCTTTGATTTATTAACTAGTTATTAGAGTACAAAAAATTATCTAACTGCAGTATGGCAAAAGTTCAAAAGAAAATGTGTCCGAAGAGCAGCGTCACCTGGAGAACTTAGATTTTACCACTTGTTTCCATTTCAAGAGAAGAGATGATTGTACTCTAACCCTGAACTCCGTGTTTTGAAGGACATTCCTGCTATATAGACAGCGGTCGACGGTGTGTTTTCATTACTCTCTTAGCTGCTACTGCATGTAGCAGGACGTGTAGGAGTAGACAAACTAATCATATAATGTCAAAATCATGATGTAGAGAAACGATGATGTCGGTGGGAAAGATGATTTACACGCACATTCACTCGAAACAAAACCCAATGGTTGTGTAAATATGAGGCATAAAAAAAAAAGAATGTAAACATAATGCAGACGTAATCATTCAGTTGCATTGAGTAAATGTATTGTCTGATTCCCCCCATCCGCAAATGAGTGGAAACATCATGCAGTCACGAGTATGCCTTGCTGCCTTAAAAGCATTTGAAGTGATTGTCCACTCTGAACAAATGAGCTTTTACTGCATTTACATTTTCCATGATGTTATTTATTGTTGTTCAGGTTCTGGAGAATTTGGTAACTACATACTTCTTTTGCGTGCCAACGCAATAAGTCTGTCTGTGTACAAAGCCTGAAAGTTGAAATGATGATGAGGTGATAAATATGGCTTTTTATCGGACTATTTATTCTAGGTGATAGATAGATAGATAGATAGATATAGATAGATAGATAGATAGATAGATAGATAGATAGATAGATAGATAGATAGATAGAGATAGATAGATAGATAGATAGATAGATAGATAGATAGATAGATAGATAGATAGATAGATAGATAGATAGATAGATAGATAGATAGATTTGTGTAATATGTAATGGAAAGGGATGGGAAGTCGAACTGACTCACAAGTTCACTCTGTGTAATCTGGAAGCAAATACAGTGCAGTGCAGCTCATCCTTTGGCAAGCAGGCAACAAGGCTTGCATTTTGGTTAACTTAATACTTCTTATATATTCATGTTTAAAAGAGCAGCACAAAAAACACAAGTGCGTTGGGAATGCAACATTCAATGGGATTGTAAACTGCTTCTCTGCCTTATTTGAGCCAAAAATAATAAGAAATACCAAAGGTGTTTTAGTCACATTATAATTCACATTGCCCTAAAAAAGTATTAAGGATGCATTTCCTAAAAATGAAATATTTAAACTGTTGTATATATTATTCATTCATTCATTTTTGAATGAAAATATACCAGTTTTTACATTTTATTGTGTACATCATTTTATGCCGGCACAGTAGCACAATTGGTTAGAGCGTTGGCCTCTCGGTTCTGAGAACTGCGGTTATAATTCCCGGCCCCGCCTGTGTGGAGTTTTCATGTTCTCCCCGTGCCTGCGTGGGTTTTCTCTGAGCACTCCGGTTTCCTCCCAGATCCCAAAAAACATGCATTGATTGGAGACTCTAAAGTGCTCCGAGGTGTGATTGTGAGTCCATCTGTTGTCTGTCTTCATGTGCTCAGCGATTGCCTGGCAACCAGTTCAGGGTGTAGCCTGCCACCTACTCGATGACAGCTAGGATGGTTTCCGGCACTCCTGCAACCCTCGTGACGATAAGCACGTCACAAAATGAATGTATAGATGGACATTATTGTGTTTCTCTGAAAATCATTCATCAGGGACTACTCCAAACGACAGTTTGGAGTTTTTCGGTTTGATTTGAAATATCATTCAACTTTTTTTATAGATAAGAAGCTTATTGTCCAAAAATTAGTTGCTTGGCTGGATTGAATGTGAACTAAACAATGACTTTAAAACCAATGTCTGTTAAATTGTAGGTGTGCCATTACAAGTAGAACACACTCGTGGTTCATAGTTAATAACATTTTGCATTGATACAAGTACTGTATACATACCACTTAAAGTGGCTTTAATGTGAACTGAATTGAAACTTTAGGTAAATGTCTTGTTTTTGTGCTATTGTGGATGTAATTATTAATCATGCCTTACTGTTCCGAAGAGTTCATAAAAAGCATTTGAACTTGTATTGCTGGAAATCATCAAAAATAAATCAGTGGTTTTGAGCTATGATGAAAAATAGCTTCACGAGAGTTTGGCAGTTGTGTTTTCAACACAGATTGACTCCAATCTTCTTCATTGCATTCTCAGCAAATTCGACAAAAATAAAAACTCTTGTGAGCAAGTGTGTGTACTGTACATGTCCAGGATGTAGGGTGGGGGATGAATACAGTATATTGCCCTTAAAAACCAGGAATGCAGTCTTGCCCCTGACATTTATTGGACTATTACCCATTTCACTTGCAACTGAAATGCAGTGTGTAACGTCATTTTGCATTTTTATTCATTTGTACTGAAGTGAATGTTTTGGGGGTTTTTTTTGTTTGTTTTTTTTTTTTTTTTTTTTTTTTTTTTTCAAAATCAGGGGCAACTGTAGAATTTTGGAAATGGGGGGGCGCGGGTTAAGCTTATAATAGTAACAAATGAAAGGTAGCTTGAGATCTTGGCGAGTGATGTAGATAAGATCAAGAAATTGAAATGACCTAATTTAATGTCTCTTGATAGAAAAACATCAAGAACTCTGGAATATGGGGAAGATTTTATTTTATAGTTCACATTTAGTGACCCTGCGTAGAGACGTTACATCTCTAATATTAAAAAAGTTTGCTTTGGTAAAACATGCCAGCTTTAACATTTGTTTATGAACTGTAATTAATTACAAATATATCTTTGTTTAGTCATCCACGTCAGTGATGTACAGCAATATGGAGGAAAAATGAAGTGCTCTTCCATTAGACAGCAGAAGGTAGAATAAAGCTGGATGTCCGCCTGTTGCCATTCATAAAGCAGAATTAGTCATGGCTTTTTGTGAGTATCAATTTTCTGTTGATTTGAATTTCACCCTTAGTAAGTCGATCCTAGTTAAACTGAGATGAGATACAGTACTGCAGCATTTCAGTAGTCATTCTTCTGAGATAGTTTCGTTTGGTGGGGTGCCCTGAGATTTAAATGTGTGCCTTGTCCCAATAAAGGTTGGGAAGCACCGATATAAACAACAATGCATTTACATGGATAAAAAGAATGACAAACTGTCATGGTCCTGCAGGTTCCCGCACAGCCTCACTGATTAGGAGGCGCTCACCTGCGCCTCATGCTGGCTGATTGACTCCGGTAGATATAGGACCCAGGGGACGACTGGTCTATGCCGGATCGTTGCAACTCATGCTCCGCTCCTGCACTCCCGTATCTCTGATCGTAAACCCGGGTGTACCGACCTCCGCCTGTTCTCCGACTGACCCCGTAAGCCTGACGCCTTTCCGACACTCCTGCCATCTTTGATTGATCTCCCGTGTACCGACTCCTGCCTGCCCGCAGACCTGCTCTCTACGCCCGACGTCCTGACTACCGCTGCTGCACCTGACTGTCTGCCCGATCACCGACCTTGGAACAATAAATGTTTTTCTCAAATTACCACTGCGTCTCCCGAGGCCTGCATTTGGGTCCTCCCTCCGTATCGATGGGTCGTGACACAAACTATATTAATTCACATTTCAAATGAAAAAGTAGCATCATTAGGATTTCCCTATAGAGCTCGTGCACCGACGTCATAAAATCACGTGACATCACCATATTGCTGGTCAAACAGCATTCCTGCAAGTTAATTCCGTTGAGACGAAACGAAAATGTCTTATCGCACGACATCCAGAGTTTTGTCCAATACCGTAAAACATTTAGAAGGTGATAATAAACGAAGGCACTTGGAAAAAAGAGAGACACTTGGCATAGAGTATCCATATTTAATGCCGAAGTCAATGTTTTCACTGATAAGAAAGTGGACTGTTAATTTGCTTCTGCTTGTCTTGGACCACTGAACATACGCATAGATCTGCTGAGTAAGTCGTCGAGATTTACACAGAAAAGTTTGAAAGCGTATAAGGGTTGGGGTCTGGACGTATACAAATACTTTGTTGCTGGATCAGTTCTCAATCAGGAATAAATCCCCCTTGCTGATGGACCCACTCGGATTTATTTAAATACAAACACCAATATTTAAATAAATGACCCCTGGTTTCACACAAACTCGCATTTATTAACTTTGACTGGGGAAAAAAAATTAGGACAGGGAGTCTTTTTCTCTGTACACGAAAGCGTATTGCTGCCACACACTTACCTCCATAAACCTCTCCATGAAACATGTTTTTTTTTTTTAATATGCAAAATGAGTCAATTTGGCGTTATCGATACTTCTTGGTAATTTAGATTGAGAAGAATAATTCTTACATGCAATGATCACTCCACAGATAGTGTATTTGGTTGGGCACCATCCATCTCGTTTAATTGCCGAAGTCCATCAATCTTTTCTTGTCTTTACAGCTGGTATTCCATAGAATGATCTCTTTGAAGAACTATGTCATCTATTGTGACAACCAACAGCACAACAGGTCTCGGGCAATTTGAAAAATCTGCTCCGGTTCAAGGACTCCTGCATTGCCGAGCAGCTAGGTTTGACCGGCAATATGGCGCTGTGCAAACTGTGACGTCATGTGCACGAGCTCTATAGTGCATACAGCAAAAAGAAAAGGTTTTAGTTTTCATTTTGCCTACTTCAGGTGAGAGCTAATGCCATCTATTAGAAAATTTAAAATTAAAAAGCAAACATTTTACGTTCGATATCTTTCTCCTTTTGCGTTGAAAGTCAGGATTCGAGCAGATCTGAAGGTGACGTGGCTTCCTGTCACCAGTACCATCGGGCATGTTTAAAAGTACAAGGGTGGAACACACAGTATACATTTTCATTTTAGAACAACAATTCACTAATTTCAACAATGGACATTTATATTCCAGTCAGGCTCATTGTGTGTGAAATAGAGCAAAATTGCAGCTCTGAGTTCAGATACAAAGGATTGGAATTCAATCTGGTATTGGGGAACCAGATAACTGCTCAGAAATGATGCATATAAACACACTACTTACTGATAATGACCGTGAGAAGGGCTGATAATGGAATTTGAATATGTGAGCAGATGGAAGTTGGGTGATGATTTTCGAAATTCATAGAGAAACTGTGGACATTATAGCAATAACGTCTCTGGGGCGTTGTCAGAAGTCAGGCTGGAGATATGGGAGAAGCGAAGGGGCATACAAAATATGACACTCTGCGAGTTCACCAGCTGTGAATGCACAGCATGCTATTAAACGAGTGGACAAATCTAGCACACACACACACAAAAAGTACAAAAGCACTCCAAAAACATGCAGGCTACGAAAGGACACACTTCCTCACAAGGGTCATCATAACTATTCTCTCAAGGATTTTCTGGGTTATAAAAAAAAAAAAAAACATTGTTTTGGCATTTCACCAACCTTGCCTTAAAGGGCCACTGTCATGAAATGGATGATTTTTACTATGTTATTAATGAAAAAACGGCAGCCAATATGGGCCCGTGCGTTTTTTCACCACAAAACTTGTTTTTGACATATACAGCTTTTTGTAACTCCTGCCATGAAAATCCTCTCGAGGGATTTGTTTTCAAGAAGAAACAGGAAGTGACATAAAGGACCCCCAAGTGGACTGGTTCCAAATAACAGGTAGGTGTGTATACAGCTACTAAAAAAGATAATAGTTTGGGGCGGACCACGTAATCGGTCTCTCATAACGTAACAAAAGAGCCGCGTACGAAATATGTTGATGTGCGCGTCGGACGGTATCTAATACAATATCTATTTTAGAATGTTTGTAGGGATGACACTTGGGCTTTAACTATCTAATAGTACTACTCAGAGATGTGCATAGTGAAAAGTGTTTTTTTTTTTTAAAACAAATGTTTTCCTGTAGCACCAAACAATAGTGTCTGTACGCTTCTTGATCACATCTCTGCGCTTGAAAAAATGGATCCTGATTGAATCGACTGCACTTCTATTCTTCTCCATTTGCAGAAAACCTGCTGAGCTCATTCTGCCTCAGAAGTAGACCGGGGGGCTTTACTGTCCGTTTTCTCTGATTTCATGCAACCAGATGGACAGCATGTGTGCTGTCATTAAAAAAATATATTGATAATTAAGACAATGTAACAGAGCTGGCATGTCCATAAAGCAGTACAGTATCGGGAAATGTGAAGGTACAAAATCCACAGATTGATTGATCAATCACTCGATGATAAAATTGTTGACATCATGTAATGCTGAGCATGTGCGACGAGCGCTGCAGTTGGCCGGCCACGCGAGGATTTTTGTGAGGTATGAAGGTATGAAGTCTGAAATGGGCTGGATAGAGCAAATTCAGTTCTTAACCACACAAGGAGAAGAACAAAATGGTGCGAAACAGCAAAAACAGAACTTTAGGCGTTTTTTCAAATGACATATTTGATTTTCAGACAGATTTTTCTGATAAGATACAAGATTTGTTACAGCGTTTGAAGGGTAGTAACACATTACATTTACACAAGTAACTTTTTCCATTATCTGTACTTTTGATGCACCATAGGTTTTACCTTTATTTGAGTATTTATGTGAAGAAGGATCGATACTTTTACTTTATCAGTCGACACAAGGACATGCAAGTATTTTTGGAGTGGGTACTTTGTGTGAAACATTTCAGAAGCAATAAACTACATCAGCCACTTCATCTCGGCCTCCTCCAGTAGTGAGTACTTTATATACTATAGCGTCACGCCGGTTCCGTGTACCTTGGTTTCCTTCCAGTCCGCCCCTGAATCCACATTATCGTTTCAGAAAACTTCATCTCCTTAGAAGCTGCCGAGTGTTCTGAATTAAAGTCGTGGCTAACACGGTCGCAGATGCTTGAAGCAATTAAACCAATTGGTGAACAACATTAAAGCAATACTGAAATTCTGGAGGCAACCTGACAAATGAAGTAACAACCACTCTTGGAAATAACAGCCACGATAATCGCCACGTTGCCAGGATCTAATGAGGTGGAAATCCGGCCTCTTCGATGCACAGGCACAACTGAGACCACGAGAGAACAGCCTCAGTTGGACCCATCTGGAAGCTAAACGGAGACATACGATGCAATGTTGTTGTTTTTTTTCAACCATTTTGAAAGTTACCAAGTGTCAAAATACACGTGAAACAGAACTCCATTACCCATGCACAGGTTTGAATCCTTCCGGGAAAAAGTCACCTTTTATTAGCTTCCCCAGATGACAACAATATGCCCTTTTAATAGGTCAAGACTTAAAATTGCCCATATGTGTGAATGTGAGCAAAAACTGTTGTTAGTCCACAAGTGCCCTCCGAGTGAATGACTGGCAACCAGTCCCAGATGTACCCCCACCCCCGGAAGACAGCTGTGAAGACAATTAGGAGAGAAGATTGATGGACTGATAGAGGAAAACCTTCTTACAATTTATTTACATATCTAAGGGGGCATTTGGTCACATTAGCATTTTCTGAGAAAAAAAAAAAGAAAAGGTGACAGAGCCAAATATATTTTTCATGTTAATTATAAGGTATATTTGATCCCTGTTCTTGACATGACTGGACAATCAACAGCAGGGTTGAAACTTGGAGCAATTAGAAAAATGGGTTTCTATAATTATGGATATTTCCCAAAGGAATACAACAGTTACAGGAAGAGAAAATAAACACACAAAGAAATACATCACCATACAATAAATAGTGTACAGTATATAACATACAAAGAGTTGAGAAAGAATGATTAAAATACATAGGAAGAAAGTGGTGTGAGCTGAGCATTGATTGATTTCAGTGTCTTGACACTTATAGACATCACTATACCATATTTAAAAGCTTCAACTTCATTAAATGCATGTAGTCCTGGCCATCTGACCTCAGTACAGTGGAAAATCCTTCTTAATCGTTCTTTTTTTTTTCCCAAAACTTTAATTTATTTATTTATTTTTTTTAAATCAAACAAATCAGCCTGTGCCACTGTCAGAAAATAGCTAAGATTCACTTCCAAGACAGGCAATAATATCAAGTGACCTTTTAATATTATTACTGGTAAACTGAAATTAGTACTCAACCTTTGATGAGATCTTGCACTTTTTTTTTCCACTTGTACAACCACGGACTTGACAGGAAGATAATGTCATGGGCAGGAGGCACGGGCTAGACCCAAATGCAGGACTCCCAGCCAAAGGCATCATGTTGAAAGTGGGTTTATTCCAAACTGAGGTCATGGTTTGAGCAGTCCAAAAAGCCAGAGGCACAAAAACGCAAGGTTACAGGCAAAGTCCAATGACTTTGAGGCAAAATTTGGAATCGTGAACAAAAACGTAACGAGACTATGAAGGCACAGACTCGCTGTGACAAATGGATGCTCTACACAAGCCTTATGAATTTACGCACAATAGTGAAGAATCCAACATGCAGTAATGCAACGCAGCGAATTTGCAAATGCCGATGCCACATTCAAAACTTAAATGTCTGGTCTAATTAGCGTCTAATGCGAAGCAGCTGTGTGACAGATGCCAGAGGCGGTACTGCCCAGGGCAGTGGTAAGAGATAATTGTGAGTGCCTGGGAGTTGAGCCTCTTCATATTAAGCTCTATTCACTCTCACTAAATAACTAATAGTATTTCTTTTTGGGTTTAAAAAAAAAAAAAAAAAAAAGGATGAGCATTTGTGTTCATTTTGTCAGCAGCAGTTTTCTCTGCCATTAATGTTGTATTTGCTCAGTCTGTTCTTTCTTGTTCCGTCATGACCTCTGACCTTTACTGTGGCAAGAGAGGCAGGAAGTTCTTTAAAAGTTGTCCTCAGCTACTTTGTGGCCTCCTGGATGTGTCATTGACATACTCTTTTGTCGGCTGGGCACTCTTGGAAAGGTTCGCCCCTGTTCCATGTTTTCTCCATGTGAGGATAATGGTTCTACCTATGGTACGTTACAATCCTAAAGCTTTGGAAATGCGTTTGTGACCCTTTCCAGATTGATAAATGTTAGTTGTTTCATTTCTCAACTCTTCTGATCAGATTTTTTGTCTGACTTGATTTTGCCGATTGAGATTCCTTTTAAGGCGGCACGGTGTATCCGCTGGAAAGCGTTGGCCTCACAGTTCTGTGGTCCCCAGTTTAATCCCGGACCTGCCTGTGTGGAGTTTCCATGTTCTCCCCGTGCCTGCGTGGGTTTTCTCCGGGCACTCCGGTTTCCTCCCACATCACAAAAACATGCAAAATTAATTGGCCACTCTAAATTGCCTCTATGTGTGATTGTGAGTGCGACTGTCTGTCTGTCTCTGTGTGCCCTGCGATTTGCTGGCAACCGGTTCAGGGTGTACCCTGTCTCCTGCCCATTGACAGCTGGGATAGGCTCCAGCACTCCCGCGACCCTTGTGAGAATAAGCGCCAAAGAAAATGGATGGATGGATGGATATTTTAAATTCACTTGGATTATATATGTCTAATATTTACATTGTTTTGATGCTATTAAACAAAGTCGGTAAACTATGCAAAAATGTAAGCATTTCAGAAGGGGGGCAATACATTTTATTCATGTGCAGCACGTTTTGGAAATGTCAAGGTAACATCATGAGAATGAGAAGGTTTGTTCGCAACACCTGTGGTACCACAAATAGCAGGGGAAAGACTCCAATGCTATGTTTATCTAATCAGTACGAGTCATTTCACTAACTGATAGACCCGAGGTTGATCACTCAATTGCGCCCTTCTGCCGTGTTGGAATTCGCCAACGTTGTGGCAGTTCACTCACCTGACTTCCATGCGGGGTTCAGTTTGCACTCAGTGACAGGAATGAATGATTGTCAGACTGACTGCTTTTCACCCAAAGTAATCTGGGAAAGGCTACGGCTCCCTGTGACTCTGATCAGGATAAGCGGAATAGACAATTGAAGGAGAGATGCCTCATTTGTCTACTGTGGCCTGCGTGAGAAACATAATATTTTCCATCTGCTGTAGATTTGCTGAAATTGACCAATGAGGGAGCCCATCTACTGGTAATTCCTAAAGCAATGGAAAGAACCCATTCTTCAAGTCTCGTTTTCCATACAAACTCCAGATGGGATTTGAACCCTGGTCCTCAGAACTGTAAGGGCAATGGTCTAAAGCTGCGACAACATGATGCCGTTTCAAAAACAGTAATATTTAAAATTATTTGGTTCATGTTGATGACATCAGTCTTTAAGTTGTGTGGTGTACATTACCAAGTAATTGGAATGGTTAAAATTATTTTTTTAATGTGATAATTATAAGTGATAAAGATAAGTGAGACTACTAAGTAAGTAAAGTTTGTTTTTTCTAACCCAGTTACTTTTTAAATCAAGTAAGCAGTAGCTTCTTTTTCACGCAACTTTGGCGACACTTCATTTGAGTATGTTTTAAGGTGGAAGAAGACTAAAGCATGAGTCCACCTGAACGAATAAAAAGACATGAAGAGATTGCATACATCAAGTGGATTTCTTTATTTGGCTGATGCGTGCTGAATCTAAAATGGGTTCAGCATAGGAGAGATGCCATTGCTCATTATGATCTACATCTTAAATAAAAACTATGTTTGCTTCAAGACAAAAAGCTGTGAACATTTTGGAGTACCTCTTCAATCACTGAGACATGGAAAATAAATAACTATTTCCCATTTTAAATTACTTCTGTCTTCATTTTTATGCAAGGCACATAGTCTGCAACCTTTTGAGTGGGGAAAATACACTCACCGGACACTTCATTAAAACAGCACAATTTGGTGCGATTCTGTGACGATGTAAAGCAAAGTTTCTGACACTTTCTACAAAGCTAAGAATACTCATTTTTGACAATGTTGGATCAGTATTATTCCAACAATATGAAACAATTATTATTATTATTATTATTATGATTCTGATAGAAGTATTTAAATATGGTAATGAAATTATTTGCTTGTACAATGTATGTAAAATGTCATCCTCCTAAAATATACATTATTTTTCTCAAATCATTATTACTGTACATTTATTATAGTGATATACATGCATTGTTTACATCTTTCATTATATTTGAATACTTTTTCCATTGCCCTAATTTTTCTGTTCTCACACAGTTCTATTGCTTAAGTAAGAAACAAGTAGTCCATTTCAAATTTAAATAATAAAAGCCTTCACACAGTCACGTAAAGTTAAAGAAAGGAAAATCGGACTGACGTCGTGCCATCGGCAGATTCCTGTCTCATCTTTTTCAGTGCCGTCATCCTCCTCAATCGTCCTCCCAGCTCCTCAGTAGAAATAGCTTCCAAACACAGCCACCGCACAGAACAAGGTTTCCTGTTAACGTGACAAAAATATTCAGGGAACAAAAAAATACACCAACACAAATCCCCTACAAAAATCATACAGCAGACTGAGAAGAATAAAAATACTAACATTCATGAAAACATCTTCTGCGTAGTTGTCTGTATCAGCATCCCATAAACACCTTGAAGACATCCTGACAAAAGACACAAAGTCTTCATTAATTGGAATCCACATTCCAGAATATGTGAGTGACACAGTCTCAGTCACAGCACTGACTCGCTGACGGAGACTGTTTAACACAATGTTTATCACATTCTGAATGTTTACTGTAACACTAAACTGTAACTGTAAAGTGCTGTGATAATGTCGGTCAGTGAAGGAACAGATGTGGTGTCCATAAGATTCTAAAAGAATTATACATATAAATAAATGTTGACAATGGAAATGGCTGAAATGCTCGACTTCCTCATGAAAGTTATTACCACCAAGTATCACAAAAAACTATAAATGCATGGTGATAAACTATTAAATATACAGTTGCTCTGCTAAGTGGGGGAGTTGGTAAATTGTTGTTTCATCAAAAATGTCATAAATGTGACAAATGTTAAAGAAGTCTTTTTTTTTTTTTTTTTAACTCTGATGAGATGCTATACACTTTGTTAAAACAATGGTACATTTTCAACAGCAGACATACAACTAAGTTAGAATTTATCCATGTATGATATTATTATATCCATCCATTTTCTTTTACGGCTCATCCTCAAGAGGGTCGCGGGGAGTGCTGGAGCCTACCCCAGCTGTCAAAGGGTAGGAGGCGGGGTACACCCTGAACTGGTTGCCAGCCAATTGCAGGGCACGTAAGACAGGCAACAGTCACACACACAAAATCAAATCTCGGGGTAATTTAGAGTGTCCAATTAATGATGCATATTTTTGGGATGTGGGAGGAAACCGGAGTGCACAGAGAAATTCCACACAGGCACGGGGAGGACATGCAAACTCCACACAGGCAGGGCAGGGATCGAACCCGGGTCCTCAGAACTGTGAGGCCAACACTTTACCAGCTGTATCACCGTGCCGCCGATATCATTTTAATCTCTATGTATTCATACAGTAGGGATTGGCAGCCGTTCATCTATGAAGAATAAGTAGACTAGGACAAACTGGACATCATGGTTCAATTCCGGGTGCGGAGACGCTCGTGTCTACTTCCAAGGTGGCCCACAAATTCTCTTTTTTCCCCCCCTCAGAGTTTCCACAATTAAAATTTAACACCATTAAATATAAATTCCTAGTAAAGGCAATCCAAGTAAATAACATGCACTTTTTAAATGGTGATTTTTGTTTATCGAGGGAAAAAAAAGATGAGCTACACAGTTCGGAATGAATAATAATTCAAATAATAATTAGAAACTTACTTGACACCTTGTCCACGCTGCTCTCCAATGGTCACCTGCACAACAAACTTATACCTGTGAAACCCTAAATCTATGAATGAAGAAAAATTCAACAACACGGTGATCAGTAATGATGAAAACAGTCAATTGGACATCCAATTTGACATTTGATTAAGGATTTGTTTATTTTCACTGTCAGGTTAGGTTAGCATGCCTGTGTTTGTGTGGTGGACTTGTATCACTCACTCTTCACTTTATTCTTCACACAGTCTGCCACCGTGCGGGTGAGCTCAGGGACCTCGTCTGGGTCGTATTGTACTTCAGACAGGCGTGCCTTCACCGTTTCGCGGATGCACTCCTTTACGACTGCAGGCTTGAATCTAGAATAAAGACAATGGCCAGAAAGTGGCCCAAATACACCTTGACAATAATGAGGTGCCCAAAATTATACTTGATTTCCATGCAACAATTCGAGGAACATTCTTTCAAAAACTAATGTACAACACTCACATGGTGAAACAAATTTCTCTTAATTTCAATGTTCCTAGCTCCTTCCTTAGATGCTTCGAGTCCAACCCTGAACTTGTTGTCATCCTGCAGTATTAAGCAGTATCTTAATTCTGCTCAATGCAGCAAGTAACAAGGATCGAGACTCGAGGATGTTCCACGGAGGAGTTATGAGGAGGAACCGCTGATGCTTCAAGTACGGAACCGTTTTAGCCCCTGAACAGCTATTTCAGTTTGAATGTGCACCATTTTGGTGAGCCTGTTTTATTTTGGCTAGTATTCAAGGTTCATAATTTTGTCAAATACATTGATCACATCAGAAAAATGAAGTGTTGATGCTTCGATGTTCTTACATTCCACGTAATAAATGAGCTATGGGTGCAGGGAATCTACAATATTGCCGGTGGACTATAAATTTGATTTATGGTACACATTTGGACGTTAACGACCAATTGCAAATAATCTTGATGATGGCATTGTGTCTGTCTCATTGGGAAAATCGCTTCAAGCAAATTAGGCCACGAAGATTGCCAGCACCATTTTGTTTAACCTGACTGGCAACCAGTTCAGGGTGCACCCCGCTTCCAACCCGATGACAGCTGGGATAGGCTCCAGCGC
The DNA here is from genome assembly GCF_019802595.1 of Syngnathoides biaculeatus. NCBI lineage: Eukaryota > Metazoa > Chordata > Actinopteri > Syngnathiformes > Syngnathidae > Syngnathoides > Syngnathoides biaculeatus. The sequence goes on from NC_084646.1 coordinate 19,755,124, forward strand.
TCCCGCGACCCTTGTGAGGATAAGCGGCTCAGAAAAGGGATAGATGGATTTCTGTGGTTCTGAGACAGATGAACATGTTCCTCGATTTCAGCACGGAACTCGTTTTGGGCTTCAGCCCCGTCAAGATGTATATCAATAGTAAATGATTATTTATTTTTTATTATGTTTGATGTAAATCTGACAGTTTGCTCTCTGTGTCACTCAAAATGAGATTGCTCGAACAGACATCGCCCTTGAAATATCTAATAGAAACTATCGTGTATTTCAGCAACGTTATTTGGCTAATACAACAGTTTCAAATTTCTTATAGTGCACAATGGTTCCGGAGGTGATTTGAAAAACGTCCCTGCGTCATTGTAAAATGTAACATGAGAGCAACAAGTAGTTCACCAGCAGAGGCTTCCCTCACAACCGGGAAGGAAAACCTCAGTTTACGGTAGCTGGGAAACGCGAACGTCAGCTAGGCTTCAGCTACACGCTAATGTCACAAGAATATGAGTATGGCTTTAAAGCAACTCACTTGTGCTGATAGTTGGGGCGTATCAAGTATGTGTCTGAGCCTTCCATAGCATTCAATTGATTCAATAACTCAACAAAGGAAAGGTAGCAGAAAAATAAAAGCGAGGACGCCTGTAAAGTAAGCACGACATCGCCGGAAGTTGATTACACTTTCAGCCGGCATTCACCGGAAGTGACCGGAGGAAACGATTGCAAAAAGTAAAAATGGGTCGTCTGTTGAACAAAGTAATTGCAGTAAATTTTAGGATTTTGTTAAATCTATAAATATAAAACAATCAAATAAAATCAAGACAAGGTCGTAAATGAGCATGGCTTTTGATTCCTAATAACACATGACGCCACCTCGCAAACTATTTCAGTGTTTAACGTTCATACACCTGCAAAGATAGATACGTCCATCCATTTTCTTAGCTGCTTATCCTGACAAGGGTAGCGGGAGTGCTGGAGCCTATCCCAGCTGTCATCGGGCAGGAGGCAGGGTACAGCCTGAACACCCACTCGCAGGGCACACAGAGACAGATAACAGTCACACTCACAATCACAGCTAAGGGCAATTTAGAGTATACAATTAATGTTGCATATATTTGGGAAGTGGGAAGAAACCGGAGTGCCCGGAGAAAATCCACGCAGGCATGGGGAGAACATGAAAACAGGCGGGGCCTGGATTGAACCCGTGTCCTCAAAACTGTGAGGCCAACGCTTTCCAGCTGTCCCACCGTGCCGTCAAAAAATAGAATTACAGCAAATTCTGGTCCATAGAAGAATCACATGAAAGTAAGTACAGGAGCATTCAATGAGTATCGTTTGAAAATTTGAAATATCATAATTAAAGTAAATGTTGGTATGAAAAAAAAACCTTGTTGCGCAGAAAAGAAAGTTGTCTCCAAATGTGAAGCTCATTTTATTTTCGTGAAATAGAAAATACGGCCAAACAGATAAACAATACAGAGAGATTTGGAAGGAATGATTCTAAGAGTGGCGGCACAGTGATTGATTGGTTCAAGCGTCTGCCTCAAAGTCTTGAGAACTGGGGTTCAAATCCCGCCCCCGCCTGTGTTGAGTTTGCATGTTCTACCTGTGCCTGCGTGGGTTTTCTCCGTGCACTCCGGTTTCCTCCCACATTCCAAAAACTGGGATTAAACTACTGGGATTGGCTCCGGCACTCCCGCAACCCTCATGAGGATAAGCATCTCAAAAAATGGATGAATGGATGGATGATTCTAAGACCGGTTGAATAATTGGTTCGAGTGTCTGCCGCACAGTTCTGAGGACTGGGGGTTCAAATCCCAACCCTGGCTGTGTGGAGTTTTTATGTTCTTGTCCCGGCGTCCGGGTGTACCCCGCCTCCTGCCTCAAGGTAGCTGGGATAGGCTCCCGTGACCCTTGTAAGGATAAGTAGCTCAGAAAATGGATGGATGGATGGATGGATGGATGGATGGATGGATGGATGGATTACAATAGGTATCACATTGTTAATATTCAGTTATATTTGCCAAAAAAGCTGAACAATTTTGTGAGTTTCAAAAAGCAAAAAAATAAATTCAACATTGCTCAGCACTTTTTCAAGTATTTTTAAAAACAAAAATATGATGACACTAGTAGACACCTCTTTGAAAACAACACATTGTTCTGATGTGAAAAATTTAAATGGCACCCCATTAATTCATGTAATCTGTCAGAGAATGGTGTGGGGGATTACGTTGTAAACTCAAAAATACATTTGGCTATTTTTTGCATTAAAAAACACCGGCCGTCTGTTTGGGAAGAGGTTTATTAGCAGATGATATTTTTTTTTGATTGATATTTTTCATCACAAGAAATAAAAACTGCAATGCCCAGAAGAGTACACAGCTTAAGAGATGTAAACACATACCAGTACAGTACTTCATTCACACCGTGATGACGTGATGACTGCAATTCATATTTTTTTTTTCCAAATTTGTTTGACGGTCATCTGGTGATGTTGTCAACCTAGTATGTTTGTAACAAAAATTTGTTTATTTTATCAGAAGTGCGGTGAGGGAAAAAAAATATTACTGGTTGTGTGTAGTCATAACAGAGCGTGTCTCTTCCTCATATGGTGGGAACACCGTATTTGTTTGTGACCAACAAGCGTGACAATCAATGACCGTGTGCACTGAAACCATGGTTCGTTTTTTTTTGGGAGGGGAGGGGATAGATTCCTTGCATTGTCATGCAGAGTTTTGCTTTAACCACATTATTTGCATGTTTTAAAAATCCCAACTTCCCGCTACAGTTGCAGTACCAGTATATATGCCATATGTACAAGGTAAGTGATAAGGATGACTTGAGTTTTCTAGGTAAGCACTTCTTGGTAATTAATGTTTATCCTGTCAGCATTTACAGCTATTTTAATAATATCATAAAGGCATGCTATATTACCGGTTCTCTGCAGCCACACACGATGAAGAGATTAGATGTTATGACCTTCAAAAATCCTTCACATAAGGTAGTTTGTTCTCCAATTGTATGTTTTGATCAACTTGTAACTAACTTGTAACTAACTAACTGTTTGCATTCTAGTGTGCCCTCCTCTCAATTAGGTCCTGGGTAATTATGCTGTTGGTTTTTATTCCAGGTAAATTTGTTTGCCACCATTAGAACGCACAGGACAGATCAGTATAGAGCGAGTAAATATAAGCTATTGTCTGTGTGGTGTGTGGAGTGTGAGTTGAATTTCCCCTTGGGGAATTTTAAAGCGTATAGTAAATTATATCTTCTTTTGTTTTAATTAAAGACCTGCTGTGTCTGACCTATCAGCTCCTTGCAGCACCATCACGATAAACTGCTCTCAACCGAACCAACTGGCGCTGCTGGAGGCCCTGAAGCCGATCTTTAAGATGGGCCTCATAAGGCCAGTCACAAACATGACAACCCCCACCAACGTCAGCTTACACTTCTTGCTTTATGGAATATTAGGAGTGGTATGTTGAGCTCATTATGAATCCATCTATAATGGTTCTATCCCATTTATGCTGTTCAAGGTCATGGGAAGCTAGAGCCAATGCCAGCTGACATTGGCCGAACGTTACAAAGAAACCCTCGACTGGTCTGCTGTAACTACTGTATATCAAATATGGTATTAGGGCTAAGTTTGGAGCCTCTTCTCTCAATAATTGGATTGGCTTTTGTATTTATGAAAAGTAATATTAGTGGATAATGGCACTATAAATGGTAGACGTTACTTTAGATGGCTTGAAAGAGAAACATCAATATTGTCTATTTATTTTAACAACCCCAGACCCATTGTGGATACTTTACTTAAGGCAGTTCCTACATATGCAGATGATGGAGTACTAGAAAAATAAGATTTGTTGCATAATTTTGTGATAATATCACCTTCATTTATGAAATGATTGGTGATTATTGCATTTGAAATATGGCAAGCTTTCCCCAGCACTCTTACAGTATGCACATAAGGTTGTCTGTAGGTGTGAATGTGGGTATGAGGTCAATTTTCCAAACAGCTGGAGACCAGTCAAGGGTGTGCCCCGCTTATCTTATCAAATTCAGCTCATGAGGATGGATAGGTGGATACATGGATGGATTAATTGTTGGGAAAATAAAGGCAACAGGCACTTACCTTTAAATCAGTACAAACAATAGGTGATATCAAATTAACGTATCAGAATAGGAAATTGTGTCAATTGCTGTAGTAATAATTGAATGTATCACTGAGATAATTGAAGCGTCGCTTCTTCAGGATGAGAAAGCCCAACTCCTGACAACTTATCTTTGGCAACATTTTGTAAGTAAAGTTTCCGTATCAGTTATTCTGTGATGGTGATTTATGATGCATTTATCATGTATCTTCTCATTCTTTCATTAGCGGTGGCAGAATGAGTTTGTCAGTTGGGACCCAGTCCAGTGTGGCACTGACAAGATTTCTCTTCCCAGACATAAATTTTGGGTTCCAGATCTTATCATCCGAGAATTGTGAGTTTCAAGCCCTAATTTTTGCATCACTTACACTAGATGCACAGGTACATCAGTATGTCGTCAGCACAGTCTTAGATGGCCATTATATGTGTTGTTTTAAAATATGTTTTAATGCCCAAATCAAAATGTTTTTTACTGACTTAATAAGAAAACACACAATAAGCAGTTTGAAAAATGGCGTAAAAAATTCATTTAACCATTTAGCTGTTTTCTTGAATTTACACATTTAAGGAACTTGGCGACCACACCAAAAAGCAAAAAACAACAATGTACAACAATACAACAACAATATAACATAATTATTATTATTTGATGCTGCAAATAACGCAATTACAATCAGGAAAACCTGAGAATTCTGTTTTTGGAGTGAGAGAGAAACCTATAATCATAATGTACTGATAATTCAAAACACACCTTTTCACAAAGGCTTTTTTGAATCCCCCTTGACTCTGTAAAGGGACCCTAGGTATTTTCAAAAGTGATATATGAATTGAAGTTATCATGACAAGTATTATTATATTTCTCTTCGTCCCTCTCGTTGCGCTCAAAAAAAAAAAAAAAAAAGTTTTCCCACCCGTTATCTGGGTGGGTTTGCACTCAGGCTCGGGTCCTTGACCTGAGGCCAAGGAGCTTGTGGGTTCTGTGCAGATTCTTAGCTGTTACCCATATCGTGCTCTTCTAGTTGGAGACATCGGACGTCAGCCATCCTCCCAGTTCACGGGTTACTGCCCCAACACCCCGATCACATCAATATTTCCTTCACCATCCACATTTTCTCCAGTTTATCCCCTAGCTCTTAGTAATTCTCTAGCTTTTCATGTTGCTTTTTCTGGATATTGCTCTCACTTGGGATCACTACCTGTATCACAACAGCTCTCTTCTGATGTTTCTCCACCATCACAATGTCTTGTGTGTCCTATGTCCTACATCACTCTGCTGTGATGTGGGGCACTGTCTCTCTCTACGACTTCCTTGCTCAGCCTGCATCTGGTGTCCTGTCTAATGTGGCCTCCCTCCATGGTGTCTTTCAGTGCAGATTTTTTTCAGCCACTTGGATGTTTTCTCAGTGTCAGGCAGTTCTTCAATTTATGGGTGATACATGCCATGCAGCGGCTTTTTTTTTCCTTGACAGCCCATCTGGTTCCTTTTTCTTACTGGGCTTCTGTTACCTGAAGCATTTATTTAGTAGCTCCTCCCGGAGAGTCTTCTTCTTCAGGTATTCTTAGAAGCCTATTGCTTTCTCCTGGATAGAATCTGGGACCCTCACTTGTCTTTTCCTCCCACTTTGTGTATAGGCATGGGATGCTGAACTTGGAGTCCAACCCTCCATCCATTCTAGGGAGCTTTCTTCTTCTTCCTTGATAACAGTGACTTCAATTTCTTACATTGGCCAGGGTATTATGCCAGTGGAATATGTGACTACTGGCGGAGCATTTGTGTGAATGGTGTGGGGTATTATTTTTGCCATTTACCTGACAATTTACAAAACAGTGGTGAGGCCGGCCATGATGTACAGATTAGAGACGGTGGCACTGAAGAAACAACACGAAGCAGAACTCGAGGTAGCAGAAATGAAGATGTTGAGGTTCTCGCTCGGAGTTACCAGGTTGGATAGGATTAGAAATGAGCTCATTAGAGGGACAGCCAAAGTTGGATGTTTTGGAGACAAGATTCGAGAGAGCAGACTTCGATGGTTTGGACATGTTCAGAGGCGAGAGAGTGAGTATATTGGTGGAAGGGTGCTGAGAATGGAGCTGCCAGGGAAAAGAACGAGAGGAAGACCAAAGAGAAGGTTTATGGATGTGGTGAGGGAAGACATGAGGACAGTTGGGGTTAGAGAGGAAGATGCAGAAGATAGGCTAAGATGGAAAAAGATGACACGCTGTGGCGACCCCTAACGGGACAAAACGAAAGGAAAAGAAGAAGACCTGACAATTTAGGATTTGTCTAGTCCTCTTTCTTTATTTGGCTTTGGCTGTACTTCCATTCTGCCTCCTTGTGTTGCACAGAAGCTGTCCTCCACATTCATTATGCTGCCGAAAGGTTGGTTGTGATAATCTTCCCTGGTCTAGATATTATTCTGCCCCACTTATCTAGTCTGAATGACATTCCAGTGTCATTGCTGCGTATACTTGTGACATGACCCGAGGAGTTGATGTCGCCTTTGTTGTTTGCTTACAGTTTGATGTCATCCATGTAGAGGAGGTGGCTGATTGTTGTTCTACTTTTGAACTAATACCCAAAGTCACACTTGGTTATGATCTGAATGAGGGGTTCAGGCCTATGCAGAATGCTTGGACATTTGACACTTATTCTGGGAGTTTACTGTGGTTCACTTGTAATTCTGCCCGGTCATTGGGCATTGGTATTGCATGACTACATTATCAGTGCATAGTCATTTATAAAAACTTACAACTTTCACATGGAAAAGAACGTTGCATAAACCAGCGGGTCATCCCTAAAACCTGTATATCTCCAGTTATTTAAAGAACTTTCATTTCATGTAATTTATTGGTTCCAAATGACGAAGGTGAACATTTTATTTTAAACATATATTTTTGTGGTAGTGTAAGACGATTGACAGGTTTGTACTAACACAAATGAAACATCTCCCTTGCTTTCGAGAGCTATAAACAAATGTAAAACATGATTTTGTACACTCCTGAGTGTGTATCTGATGTGTTTCAGTATGGATCAAGATAAAGCTCCATTTGTTCCCTATTTGAATCTGCACAGCGATGGAAAAATGCATGACTCAAAACCAGCCAGAGTTGTCAGTACATGTAACCTCGACATCTACACCTTCCCCTTTGATGTACAGGACTGCACACTTACCTTTGGCTCCTTCATCAACATGGGTAACGGTCTTTCCATGGTGACTTGATCAACTGTGGAACTCTGAACCATAAAGAAACTGTAAAAATAGAGGTTATTTAGATGTGATTTGTGTGTTTGCTGCTGAACTTGACAATTCAAGTGTAAACAACAAGTCAATTCAAGGATAGTGACATTGATTCCATTCTTAACATCCTTATGAAGTTTTTTGTGGAACGCATCCATTTCACTGTAAAAAATTACAGTCGAGATATTATGGGCTCAATTCTGTGCTCCAGCTTTTCTGTATAGTTATGTGGGTTTTTGCCTAGGTACTCCAGCGACCTACCACATTCCAAAACAGGCATGTTTAACTAACTAAAATAGTTACACCATATGTGTAAATGTGAATTTGAATGACTGTTTTTCTATATGTGCATTGTGCCCTACCATGGGTTGGGGGACAGTCCATGGTGTACCCCACCTCTCATTGAAGTCTCCAGTTTCCAACTCACCTGCATCTCTAATGAGGCCAACCGCGACAGAAAATGGATCAGATGGATAGATTTTAATTGTAATGCGAATACGTGACATAAATACAGTGTCATTGCCTCACTGTTGAGCAGAAGCCTCTCAAGTCCAAATTTAGTTAATTTTCGATTTTTCCTCAAATGGTCAGTGCCCAAATAAGTCTCTTATTTTTACAAATCACCAACCAAACAAAGTTTTTCTCTTTGACGATGCAACATTAGTGGTTCAAAAAAACATGGCTTTTTTTTCCCTAGTGATGTACTGTCTGACATAAATGACTTTGATGAAGGTGTGCGTACATTTGATTCCAGTAATATTGAAATATTAATATTGATTTATTGTCTCTTTAACAATACAGTATTGTACTGTGCACCCAAGATGCAACCAGTCATATGTACAAAGCAAAACACATTTGGAAGTAATCCCCCCGAATGGAAGTTTCAAACTCGTTTTTGTCACTATTCCGTTTTGATTGTGAAAACCGTTTGACTGTACGTATAGTCACCTTATCGTATTATTCCAACTGCACAGTTTTCTTTGCAATTGATTTTTAGATATTTGAAACACCAAGTTGAATTTCAAACCAGAAGTCATGTTAAGAAGGGATTTGGGTGAGGGAAAAGGCTTGTAATATCTGTTAAAAGTGAAGAAGCGCTCCAGTTTCAGTACAAATTTTCTGCCAAAATGAAAAAAAAGCAACACCTTTAGAAAGAAACAAAAAACACTTTATTTGGCCTTATTTCTAATTAGTGGTGATCTTTGCTTATGTTTTGAGGCATCTTCTTCAAAAAATGCTGCTTCAATTCTAAATTTGCGAATATCAAAATGCTACCAAAGAAGT